>NC_069679.1:2875000-3175000 GCF_023699985.2 Odocoileus virginianus
AAAAGTAAAATTATCACTTTGAATTTCAAAATGGAATATGTATTTCCACCAGAATTTATTATCTGGAATCATATACTAAAAAGTAACTGTGAACAACAGAATTTTAAGTTCTAAACTAGTGAAGTAAAATATTTTGATAATTATTGCAAAGCCATCATCATCTCCTAGAGAAAGTTCAACTTTAAATTCATAAAATTAAAGACATTACTATCAGGCCCAGTGACATGAGTTCCACTTCAGTCTATAACTGAACATTATTAAATCACTCTTAAAATTTACTTGGTGCTTTATAACATTTATTTTAAAAAATCTATTACTTCTACAAAAGCAACTTTAATCTTAGAGACTTACATCATTTATACTTCCAGTATTCTCCTACAATAAGCTTGAACAATACAAAGAAAACATTTAAGTAATTTTATATCCTTGACAATTATACAAAGTTGACCTAGAATAAAAAAAAAAGCAGCCACTTGGACTGCAAAGAGTAAAGTAAATTTAAGAAAATAAAAATGCAAATATGCATTTTAGGAGTCCCTTGAATTTATTAACCTAAAAGGTTTAATTTCCATTTTCCTGCATCAGCTGTATTTATAAAATGTCGTGCCCTATAAATATGCTGTTATTTTCTATAGTCAAGCACCCTCTTAACAAATCTTCTCATTAATATGTAAATTTAAAGTCAATCGGTCTTCTCCCTGACAGCCCCATGAATTCCTAGTGCACTGTATAATCGGCTTTGACTTGGCATCCACTATTTATCATCAAAGATGTCAGTTAGAAAAATTATGGAAAATGCACTGCAATTGATATGACTGCAATCTACTTTGTCAACACTTAATTGTTCCGCAAATCATACATTTACATATAAACAGCCTAAATACTGATCTATAATGATGCAAATAAACTAAATTAAAAATCGCTTCTGCCCCTGAAGAAGCTTGTTTGTATATGATGTGTTCATTTGAGGACTTACTGACAAAAGCGTGTACATTAGTCCATCTCAGAAAGTACTTTTAATTTTCAATTCTTTTAAAAAAAAAACAATTTTTTTTGCTACCCTTGAAGCATATAAACATAAACAAATAAAGAATTCAATGAGAAACATAATTTTTCTCTTTGAAAAGCAAATTTAATTATGGCTGTTAGCTAATTGTAATGTTTGTGCACTAAGGATTGGGGAGGAGGCTTCAAAATTAGCTTTGACTAGAACAGGGCTTCCCTGGTGGCTTAGACAGTAAAGAATCCGCCTCCAATTCAGGAAACCTGGATTCGATCCCTGGGTCAGGAAGATCCCCTGGAGAACGAATGGCAACCGACTTCAGAGTTCTTGCCTGGAGAATTCTATGGACAGAGGAGCCTGGTGGGTTACAGTTCATGGAATTTCAAACAGTCAGTAACTTACTAAAGTGAGCAAAAAATATATATTTTAATTTAAAAGTCATGAGTGAATATATATAAAGGAATGAACTATGAGAAGACTGATTTTTATTTCACCATGTGCTTCAATTGCTTCTATAATTTTAAAAAATACACGATTATAGTTAGCTACACCCTTCCAAATGTTCTATTTAAGTGGTTTTCTTTCTTTCCATTTCTTAAGCCAAGGAGCCTTTCTCAAAGGAAATCAATACACATAGCTGCCTATGAAAGGCAAGCAAAGGTGAAGCTGCTCCACTCAGAATGGTGGCAAGATTCCCAGGAGTAGCACTGCCCACCCTCCCCAACGACCCTCATGGTTGCTCCCGAAGCAGTGCTAGCTTCCTGAGGACAGAGCTGCATGGCTGGCAACTACAGAATCTGTCTACTAACCTACTGAATTTAGAGTAACGCCAACGTCAGACTGCAAAGAAGTGGCAAGGAAATGAGGTAGTCCAATTCCAGTGCACCCATAACAACGATCAGACTTCATCTCATGTTTGTAAAAATTAATGTTCACAGAGTTACACATGAAAAGACAGAGAATGCACTACAGTATCAATTTTTAAAATAATCTGTCAAAAGAGTAAATATATATGGCAGTGTAGATTTTAACTGTTGGGCTTTGTGAATAGCTTTAACAACTGATTTTACCTAAAATAAAATAAAATAAAATAAAATTCAAGGAATAGAGACACAGACAATTACAAAAACAGATATTTGAAAACCTATTTTTAGAAGGTAAGAAAAATACATTTTTTAAAACTCTAGATTCTACATAATGATAAAGCATGGATCACTTGCATACAGTCACTGAAAATGATTTGATGATGACAGGAAAGTAAAATTTAAAAAATTTAAATAGTGACAATATCTAGGTAAGGTAAAATAACCTATAATCTTATAAAACAGGGGAAAAAAATATGAATAGCGTTCTGGAAAGTGACTGGCTGAAATCAGACAGACAGCTGTAGCTATTAGCCACAAAAAATTCCTCTTCCGAGTTACCACTGGCAGGAAAGGGTCAAGGCACTTGCAGCATGGACATGCTGCTTAATCCAGCAAAACTGCCTTCAGAATTTTAGTTTGTTCAAAGATAAAATTTCATCAGTCTAAGAGCTCTATGTGGCATTAGATGTTTACACATGAATAGTTTAAAATCTCCTTTGAATTTTAAGTAGAATAACCCAATCACCTTTTAAATGTCAAAATTAAGATGAAGTCAATATTACAAATAGCCTTTTGGTTACAGATATATTTTTTAAAATTTTAAATATTTTTTAACAGCAAAAATACTTAGTAAATGCAGAAAACACTGATAAATATTTTAAACATTTAAACTTCTTAAATATCTGAAAACTGGATACATCACCTGAAGCAAGAATTATAAACATTTTTCCCTTTTGATATGTCTTTCTCTCACTGTAATAATTAACAAAAGCAATTAGTCCTGAACATTCAACCAAAGCCTATTCATAAGCTTGTGTAAAAACCACTATGACATAATTGGGTGGTATCTGGTCTTTTACTTTCCATTCTGTTTTTAAAATCTATAATACTGCTTATTTTTTTTTATTTTTTTAAATCTATAACACTGCTTTTTAAAAAGACAGAAATATCATTAAGTACAGAATGAATGCAAGTGCTATTTTATAATATTTAGTGATTTCTGTAAATAAATTAAAATTTACCCTAAATCTTAAATATACACTTAGAGATTTCCACTGCAAACCATGTAACAAGGCTTTCTAACTTGTTCATGTAGAAAAAAGTAAGGTATGCTGCTAAAGTTCATCAGCACAAAGGAAACAACTTCACTGTAAGGTAGACGTAATTATTAATTTTACTAACGTTCTACCAGCTTAAGTGAAAAAAGTAAAACAGACATTCTAGAAACATAAAACTAGTAAAAAGTAGTTGAGTTCAAAAACGATTTACCTGTAAAGGTGCAAAATTATCTTTGGTATAAATTCACATATGTTAGAATCATATTATCTACTTTTACAAGTGAGTACCTGGAACAGTTGGGAATCAAAAGTGTGAAACTAACAAATAACCAAAACAATCCATGATTTAGCAATGTCACTGCCAACACTTTATCAAGCTGCTGTTCCCAACAAGGGCCTCTTGCCAGGCCTCATACCAAAAGTTTATTCGCTATGCCATTAAACATGCATCAATCAGTGCCAAAACAATGAACAATTATCCATGCATTTATACTGGTTTTCTGCTTTCCAAAAGAACATGAAAAAAATTAGTCTTCCTTAAACATGCAGATTTTTATATTTTCCTACTCTTACATCTTTGCACACATTTTAGAAACCTCATCCATTTTCTTAGTATACTGTGTAAGTATAAGATTATTCAACACTTACCTCTTTCCAAGGACTGACAAACTGTGTACGAGCATATCGAGTTAGCATGTGGATAATGACAACCTGTCCCCACTCTTCTACATCAACTAGTAAATTACATAGTTTGCGGTAATTCTTGTGAATGAGATCTATTCTATCCGGGCAAACTTCTTCAAAAGCCATGACAACACTGCCAGCCACCAGCTAGAAAAGAAAGAAATAGTAACTCATTAAAAAACGTTTTCCTCCCATCAAAGATTCTACTCGGGCATTAGAGATGCAATCAGTGTTATGGCAATCAGTATTTAAAGTGATCAGTTATTTGACTAACAAATAAATTTTGAAGAGTCACTGCCTGAAAGAATAAAATTGATAGCTAAAACATATCTGAAAAGCTAACGCTCAGAATCAGAAGTATTAGTATTAGAAATTATATTTCTTATTTCATCAGGTTAAATTTCAATGGATTGTTCATACATGGATTAGACATATTAATTATGGGCAGTTTTCATTTTTAAACCTTACCAAAACTCTAAAGATTAATTACTCAGTACAATAACAAAGACCATATCATGTCAGTTTAAAATGAGAATGACAATTTTACCATGTTGTTCAGTCACTAAGTCATGTCTGACTCTTTCCAACCCCATGGACTGCATGCAGCATGCCGGGCTTCCTGTCCTTCACTGTCTCCCGGAGTTTGCTCAGATTCATGTCCATTGAGTCAGAGCTGCTATCTACAATGAATCTATCTTAAAATGTATGTTCAACTCATAAATGTCTTTAGAACAGAAACACTTTCAAATCTTACACATTTTAACCAACCTGTTAATTTCTATCAACATAATTTATTTCCAAGAAAATACTGGCTACAATTTTAAAACATTATTATTATTTATAAAATAATGTATGTAAGTTGAAATAAGATAGTACCAATAAAAGGAAGCTTTTCTCCAAGACCAGTTAATGAAACATAAATGCTGTTTTGGAATTGTCATGTTCTTGCAAAGTGATGAAATTAAGATTTCTTTAGCATAAAGATACAAGCTAAGCAGAATATATAATAGACAAATACTTCTATATATGTATCACTAATATGTCTAGAGTTAGCCAACAATATAATATGGTTTTGAAAAAATAAATTAATATCATATTCTTTCTGAACACTAGGGATCTTCACTTTAGTATCTAAAATTTCCCCAATGTCTTAAAATAAGCAATTAAATAGAAATAAAACTTACTGAAATGGTACTTTTTGAAAAATATTAGATACGGTGATATTCATATTTTTATTGTTTGTCCCTCTACTTGGCTGACATTTAGTTTATTAATATGCAACCAACAATACAATTGAAAGAAAACAGCTCAGAATATAGACTTGCTATTATGCTAAACAAGTTTCCAGTCCTGTGGGGATTTTATGAATTACCAATCAGTATAAACGTGAAGCTGCATTTATTGACTCCAGCCCTGCCCAAGTACTGGTGCCTGCTGGTCCCAGCATGTATGCACCTCAATCGAAAAAGCAAAGAATTGATTATTTGTGTGAACTAAATAAAAATGTATTATACGTATAATTTTCTATTTGCTACTGATATGGGAAGGAAGTTATGTTTGTGTTTTCAACTCCACATTTTGATGTCGTCTGTACAAATCACTCTTCAGTAATAATATTTCTAAAAGATTGAACTATTATCATTTAAAAATCTCTTAAACAACTAAGTTTATGACATCAAACTACAGAATAACATGGTATTTGTGAAACATTTATTATTTACATATATTTTATATATGTCAATCATATTAATTAAGCTATATTTTTTTAACTGGTCAGGGTGTTAAAGTACAAAAATGAGTAATATCACTTAGAATAAAGTAATATATGAAACCAAAATGGGAACTCAACAAAGTCTGAATTTAAGGACTACTATGTAAAATCAAGTTATTTTGCCTAAACCTAGAGATTATTTTTTTCAATCATGTTTAGACACCAAACAATTAAATGGAAAATCAGCTCCCACATGGTACTAAATTTATCAAAACAAGACCTACAGGTATAAAATAGTTCTACAGAATTAATAAACACCTTGAAAACTGAAAAAAAAATTGTTTAAGTTCAGGTAAAGTTTATGAAAACACAAAAGTAACTACGAAAAATATTAAAAACTCATCTTTTTTCTGATGATTTTAGATATTTCATTTATCATATGGTTTTAACAGTTGACCCCAGCCTAAACACTGCCAGAAGAATTGATAATTCTGGTATAGTAAATGTTCAATATTCTATAAAAACCTACAGAATTAAAATAAAATGATCTATTGAGATTTAAAAACCAAAAATATTGGTTTCCCAAAAACAGACAGTTAATTTCCATCTCACTGTGTCAATAGTAGCTTTTTATATAAGGGGAAAAATAAATCACTCCAACGAAACTAGCAATGAGCTCATCAAATTCAAATGCAGTTTTCCATTTATGTATTTTTTATATTAAAGCAATAAACATGGTTCATTTATCTTCCCTTGGTTGCCACGTTTTTCTGTGCTGTTGCTATGAACTTCAGCCATTAGCTGTGCTCCAAGGTAAACTACATGAACCATCAACAAAAGTGACACTCCATCTATGGAGTTCATATTTTCTCCAGATTATCTATGCTAGTTGACAAGCTGGTAATGAAAAAAATCACACTAAGCAAATGGTTCCTCTAATAACAATAAATTTTCTATAAAATTATGAAGGGTACAAAACGTTTCCTTGCATCTATTTTGTCATGAATTCTAATTAACGCTGGAAAAACCTGAGAGTGCTGGGTCATCACAAGAAGTGCATCAAGGTTTGATTGATAATATGGTATAAGTTGGCCAGTGCTGCCAAGATTTTCTTCTCTTAAATTAATGGCCATCCAACCTGCCCTAATCATACAGCCCAAATGATATTCCCCTTCTTATTTCAATTTTCTTGAGGCATGGAAAATGGGAAAGATCAGTCATTTATCTTCTAATAGCTGGATAATAGATCTATCACAATAAAACATGTGCACAAACTCAGAGGTGTGTTTTTGCCCACAACAGTGAAGCTTTTACTAACATTAAATCAATAACTTATAAAATGGTGTCTTACCCCCACAGCTTAGCTATGAACTACCAACATATTCATTAAACATCATTTTGTAGCTAAATTAAGGAGAAGAAACTTTGTCACCAAAAAAATATAAATAAACAACTCAAATTTTCAGTAGGCACTGATCTAATTTGTTTTCCTAGGAAGCCATTTTCTATTAGAAAGTTAAATGCTACAAAAGGATTTCTTTAAAATTAACCTGAAAGAAAAAGGAAATAAATACCACTTTGCTTTTGAGGTGTTCTAAATAAAAGAAAGAAGGTTCACCACAAAGCTTAAATTGCTCAATAAATAAAAATTTCTACATTTTAAAGAAAAACAAGAAAGTGTTATAAATTTTAAAAAGGAATTTACACATCCAAACATTTGGTAAGGTTTTCAGTAAAGAAAAGAAGTGTTCAGGATATGTTAAATAGAGAAAATATGATGAAACTGGTAAATCTAGGAAAATACAATAAAGAAATTATATTAAATAATATAAAGTTGACTGTATGATCAAGTATAAATAAAAATGTTCCCTTAACTGCACTGACATGGTAAGCTCTTATTACATCTTTTAAAATTTACAGACACAGACCCCATGGACTTAGCCTACGGGGCTCCTTCGTCCATAGGATTTTCCAGGCAAGAGTACTGGAGTGGGTTGCCATTTCCTTCTCCAGGGGATCTTCCTGACCCAGGCATTGAACCTGGGTATTCCATGTTGCAGGCAGACGCTTTAACAGCTGAGCCAGCAGGGAAGTCCAACAGAGACCTTCAGACTAAAACCGTTCTCTAAGTAATTCTAAATGCTTTTCTAGTTGTACCACCATACCTGTATTCCTAAACCCAAAGTGACTTATTTTGGGGAAAGGGCTCTTCATATGACAAATACACGTATTTCTCTAGTAAAAGGGAAAAACAATTCTATTTTAATAGGCTTTTTATTTCTACCTTTTCTTAAAATCAGAATGACACAACTAATTTTGAAAAAATCAATTTCAAGAAAATCTTCCTTTAGACTAAAAGAAGCAACTGAAGGTAGATCTCAAAATCAACAGAAATTAAATAAAGTTCTTAAACATATTAACACCTTTCAAAATTACATTTATCAGCAGCAACAGCAATGTCATCATCATTATCATCATGATCCCAAAAAGCTCCTGCTGACAGCATAAACTCCTTTTAAAATGTGGAAATAAAATAAATTTGGATCATTTAATGAGGAAATTTTAAACAAAAATGATTTAGGGTTTTTATTTTAAATATTAATGCTAACACTATTAGCTAGTGGGGAATAAATATAGCTATATCACTTCAATATATTCTATCTGGCAAGAAAAAGTAATAATAAAGATAAGATCCATAAATATCTATATAGATATCATAACATTTTCAATATTTTTACATCAAATTATAAGCATACAAATGAAAAAATAATCAGAAAACATTCACAAAATATAAATACTTAAATACTGGGTAGACAACTTAAATACTGGGTAGAAAGTTAATGTTACCTGGGGAAACGTGAATCTCTCAACGCAAAGTCAGAGAAAGCAAAAAGATTAAAATCCAAGCTCTAAACAACACTAAAATTCTTTGGAATGTCCAAACTTTAATTACATGTAAGTAGAAAATAAGTTCTAAAATCAGAGGTATCTGTCATGTATGCACCACACACCTTACAAAGATCTACGATAGTGTGAAGTACCTGGCCAGAAGAGAAGCAGACGAGAGTCAGACATGGGCGTAAGAGAGAACTGAAAGCAGAAGCGGAGAGAAAGAGAGGCGCCTATGTGTGAACACACTACAAAAAGATTCCTGGTAGCTCAGAGCAGAAGATGAAAATCAAAACAATTGATGAAAATTATCCACAAAAAAAAAATCCATGATGAAGCAAACAAACAGCTGTCACACAACACTTCAAAATGAATTAACTTGCCTGAAAGAAGCATTTCAAGATCACATAAATGAAGTGAAACTGAAAATCATAAAACAGAAATGAACAAAAGACAACAGGAAGAAACAGAAGATTGAAACCAGAAAAGAAATAACCAGACATATTGATTAAACTTCAAAATGCCCCTGGCAGAAAATAGCTGAATAAAAATTTAGGAAGGGGCATTTAAGAAAAGTACAAAAAGAACCAAGAGAAAGAAAGTGAGATAAAGAAGTAAAGGCAGCAAAGAAGATCCAACTTAAAGAAAATTGAAATCTCTGAAGAAGAAAAGGTAAGAGTTGAACAGAATTAGTATTTAAAACTTAATCTTAACAACAGCAACAACACTTTGCCAGAAATAACATAAATTCTAAATCTATACTGTAACAAGCCTCACTGGGTACCAGGAAAAAAACTGACCTTGACATACCAGACAAAACTAAAAGAGAAAATCCTCAGAGTCAGCATCTTGCTTAATACACACACATTACAGGCATTTCCTTTAAACTGAAACAAGGCAAGGACGCTCACCATCTCCGCCACTACTGAACCCTGTACTAAAGTTATACACCAATATAATTAATTATGACAAGAAAAATTAGAGTCATAGGTATCAGAAAAGAGAAAGTAAAGTTATCTCTATTTGCAAATGATATGATTTATTTTCTGGAATGAAACAATGACTGTTGAAAGATAAAACTAAATCAAACAATAAAAGAATTCAGTAAAGAAGCAAAATATAAAATCACCATACAGAAAATCAATAGCTTTCTTCTATACCAATATAACAAGTTCAACCATGCAATGTTAACGCAATTTCGATTTATAACAGCATTCAAAGAAGTAAGGCTAATGATAAACATAATTCTAAACCAACATTTAACTCAATTAGTAGTCCCCATCTCACTACTCTTCACAGAGTACATGCCAGCAATTCTGAAACAATACTTTATCTGCATTCCAGGACTGAGTAAGTGAATGTGTAGTGGATAATGTAAGTCACATTTCTTAATGTTGGAAAAGGAAGTTACAAATATTGACATGAAAAGGTAGGACACTGGAAAACTGTGTGCTTCTGCTCTGGAATTAGAGAATTCAGGATAAACTACTCCTGTTTCATATGGATAGAAAACAGATATAGGTTCTTCTCTAATTTTTTAAAAATAAACATATCCTGTATACACTTTAGGACACGTAGCACCTCACAAATGAGAAGACTGCCAAAGGACCCGTCTGCCCATGAACAGAGCATGACACACACCATTTGGGAAGCAAAACACTGAAGATAATAGTAAATACCTAATTACCTTCACCAGGAATATAGCCAATTAATTCTCACAATTATTCAACAAATACTAAATACCTACTATTAACAAGTACAATGCTTTTTCTATTGTATTTTGGAAATAAGTGGTCAGAACCCAAGAGCAGACATTATAAATTTACAAAGAAAGTATATTCTTTATAACCCTTTTTGAGTCGTTTGTTTCTTATTAATCTCCTTTTATGGTGTCAGGCACTGTGCTTAGGATTTTATATACAATAACTTTCTCAACACAAACAAAAACTTTATAGACTGGAAATTATAAGGTCTAAAAATTTGAAAGCTGAAATTTATGAAGGCTTAATACATAGCTATTGCTCAGTCGCTTAAGTCGTGTCTGACTCTTTTGGGACTTCATGGACTGCAGTCTGCCAGGCTCCTCTATCCATGAGATTGCCCAGGCAACAACACTGCACTGGGTTGTTATTTCTTCTCCAGGGAGAAGGGGATGTTCTCCGCTTCTCTAGGGGAACTTCCCGATCCAGGGATCAAACCCGCCTCTCCTGCCCTGCAGGTGGATTCATTACTTCTGAGCCACCAGGGAAGCCCCTAATATATAGCTAATAAGTGGTAAAACTTCAGGCTCAAATACAATTCTGTTTAATTTCAAAGAAGGTAGTTGTTACCTGTGACATGCTACATCTTGTTTGAGAAGACATGCACATATTATATATGGAGATTTCATTTCTAGGCCAAGAAACTAATTTCTTTAGCTTATTATGTAGCAGAAATCATGGCAAACTACCTTAAAATAAATGATCTGTTTCTTACAGATCTTAGTATTCTTCACAGTACTTGGCAAACGTCTTCAAGACAGAAGAAACTAAATGTTTTTTTATTATTACCAAAATCAAGTTATCCACAATATCAATAATATTGATTTCGTATTTGGGGCTAGAAGGATACAACAAGGATGCCATACAAAAGACAAAAAGGAATCAAATTTATTTTCTCTGTCTTCATTACTCCAACCACTACAGAAGAAATAAAGATTCCTGCTACATTATTGACTAAAAGAAATTTGCTATCTAGTCTCCAGTACAGTCTCAGGTAAATACAGTATTTTCAAAAATACCTAGTGAAAAATATCACTAAAAGAGTTCTCATACACATCATATACAATGGATATTAAAAAAAAGTAGTGAAGGGGGAATAACAAACAAAAAAAGACATGAGACACAGAAAAACATAATGGCAGCTATAAATCAACTATATTATAGTAAGAATTAATATCAATGGATTAAACCATCTAATCAAAAAGCATATGCAGTCAGACCAGAGTAAATATCAAGATTCAACTTTATATAGATCTCAGGAGACACACATTAGATTAAAAAATACCAACAGATTGAGAATAAAAAGAAGGAAAAAGATATATCATGTAAACAGCAATTTTAAGAAAGTTGTACTTAAACAGGACAAAGTAGAATTTAAAAACTGTTATGACTTCCGGGTCTTGTCTGCCATGGTGGACTGGCTGTAGTTATGCGCTCCCCGTTCCTTTGGAATGTTTTTCGGAGCTTTTGGGCCCGCCGGGATGTTGTCCCGGCCTGCCGACACCTAAGCTGCAGTAACCTGCCCCTGGAGGAGCTGTTTGCACGCGGTGGACCTCTGCGGACCTTCCTCGAGCGCCAGGTAGGCTCTGAAGCCCAGTTACAGGTCAGGCGGCCTGAGCTGGTGGCGGCGGCCAAACTTCTGAGCGACAAGGAGCAGGAGCTGCAGGAGACCCAGCACCTGCTGCATGGCTGCATGTTGTCCGTCAGATAGAGGAAAGAGGAGGTATATTTTGTAAGATGAAAGTGAGGACTTAAGGAAACTTGCCGAAAATGAAATAACTTCATGTGAAAAAGAAATAGTTCAATTAAAGCATCAGATTATCTTACTTTTGGTTCCCTCAGAAGAAACAGATAAAAATGATTTGATCCTGGAAGTAACTGCAGGAGTTGGGGGTCAGGAGGCAATGTTGTTTACCTCAGAGATATTTGATATGTATCAGCAGTATGCTGCATTTAAAAGATGGCATTTTGAAACCCTGGAATATTTTCCAAGTGAAATAGGTGGCCTTAGACATGCGTCCGCCAGCATTGGGGGTTCAGAAGCCTATAAGCACATGAAGTTTGAAGGAGGTGTGCACAGAGTCCAGAGAGTGCCCAGGACAGAGAAGCAAGGCCGCATCCACACCAGCACCATGACTGTGGCCATCTTACCCCAGCCCACCGAGATTAACCTGGTGATTAATCCTAAGGATTTGAGGATTGATACTAAGCGAGCCAGTGGAGCTGGGGGGCAGCATGTGAACACCACGGACAGTGCTGTCCGGATCGTTCATCTCCCAACGGGTATTGTTTCCGAATGCCAACAAGAAAGATCTCAACTGAAAAATAAAGAGATGGCTATGAAAAAGTTACGTGCAAAACTGTACAGCCTGCAGCTAGAAGAAGAAACAAGTAAACGATACAATGCTAGGAAGATTCAGATTGGCACAAAAGGAAGGTCAGAGAAAATAAGAACATATAATTTTCCACAGAACCGGGTCACAGATCACAGAATAAACAAGTCACTTCATGATCTTGAAACTTTTATGCAAGGAGAGTACCTACTGGATGAACTTGTACAGTCATTGAAGGACTATGCTAATTACGAATCTTTAGTAGAAATTATTTCCAAAAAAGTTTAAGTTGATTTGTTACTAAAGATTTGTATAGCTTCTGAAAATTGTTACAGCAAATCAGGTTGTGTATATACAGTATTCTCTTGAACCACATGAGTTAACACAGTTGAGAGTAACATTTTTAATAAATAGCTAATTTATATAAGTCTCTGAATGTATTAAGTAAGAAAACATACAATAAAATCGTGAGTCTGGCTGGGAAAAAAAAATAAATAAATAAAAACTGTTACGAGAGATTGAGACATTTTATAATGCCAAAAGGAAGGTAAAAAACAATTATAAGTACACTCTGTTTATTTAACTTATATGCCAAGTACATCATGAGAAAAGCTGGGCTGGAGGAAGCACAAGTTGGAATCAAGATTGCCAGGAGAAATATCAATAACCTTAGATATGCAGATGACACCACCCTTATGGCAGAAAGTGAAGAAGCACTAAAGAGCCTCTTGATGAAAGTGAAAGAGGAGAGTGAAAAAGTTGGCTTAAAGCTCAACATTCAGAAAACTAAGATCATGGCATCCGGTCCCATCACCTCATGGCAAATAGATGGGGAAACAGTGCAAACAGTGGCTGACTTTATTTTTTTGGGCTCCAAAATCGCTGCAGATGGTGACTGCAGCCATGAAATTAAAAGACGCTTACTCCTTGGAAGGAAGGTTATGACCAACCTAGACAGCATGTTAAAAAGCAGAGACATTACTTTGTCAACAATGGTTCTTCTAGTCAAGGCTATGGTTTTTCCAGTGGTCATGTATGGATGTGAGAGTTGGACTGTGAAGAAAGCTGAGCACTGAAGAATTGATGCTTTTGAACTGTGGTGCTGGAGAAGACTCTTGAGAGTCCCTTGGACTGCAAGGAGATCCAACCAGTCCATCCTAAAGGAGATCAGTCCTGGGTGTTCATTGGAAGGACTGATGCTGAAGCTGAAACTTCAATACTTTGGACACCTGATGCAAAGAGCTGACTCATTTGAAAAGACCCTGATGCTGGGAAAGATTAAGGGCAGGAGGAGAAGGGGATGACAGAGGATGAGACGGCTGGATGGCATCACTGACTCAATGGACATGAGTTTGGGTGGACTCCAGCAGTTGGTGGTAGACAGGGAGGCTTGGCGTGCTGTGATTCATGGGGTCGCAAAGAGTCGGACACAACTGAGCGACTGAACTGAACTGAGGCACCAAATATCAGAGCTCCCAAATATACAAAGTAAGCAGGGACAAAACTGACAGCTCTATAGTTAACAGTAGACTTCAATATTTCACTTTTAATGAGCCACAAGAAGGAAGATCAACAAAGAACAGAAGACTTGAACAATACTATAAACCAATTAGACCCAAAAGACATCTACAGAACATGCCACCCAAAAGCCAGCAGAACATACATTCCTCTCAAATACACACTGAGCATTCTCCAGGACAGACTGTATACTAAGCCATATATTAACAGCTATAGTCTGGCTTTGCTGGTGGCTCAGATGGTAAAGAATCTGCCTGCAATGCAGGAGACTTGCGTTCGATCCCTGGGTCGGAAAGATCCCCTGGAGAAGGTCACGGCAACCCACTCCAGTATTCTTGCCTGGAGAACTCCATGAGCAGGGGGCCTGGCAGGCTCCAGTCCACAGGGTCACAAAGAGTCAGGCATGACCAAGCGACTGAGCACAATACAAGGCTGCCCCTGCTGCTGCTGCTAAGTCGCTTCACTCGTGTCCAACTCTGTGCGACCCCACAGACAGCAGCCCACCAGGCTCCCCCGTCCTTGGGATTCTCCAGGCAAGAACATTGGAGTAGGTTGCCATTTCCTTCTCCAATGCGTAAAAATGAAGTCGCTCAGTCATGCCCGACTGTTAGCGATGAGACTAGTGGTTGCTATATTGGCTTCTATAAACAGATATGCATGCACCTGGGTGATGTCTTCCTAAAATGAGCTGGAATCCTTTTAATAGTTTTATGCCATACAGATGGGTGTAGAGGACTCAATCAAAGATACCATTACACCAACTCCTCCAGAGGTCTGCTCATAGATCCCATGCATCACCATTATTTCTAGATCTCATTATCATGTCACTATACATAAAGAATAGGAGTGGAATAGAAAGGAGAAAGAGACATGCACATTCCCAAAAGATGGGGAATTTGCTCAGAAAGATCATTCTAACCAGCCAATAAAACAGTGTTACACATACAAAAACATTTTAGTATCTAAGAAAAAAAAATAACACATTTATAATACTAAAACACACTCCTCTATTTTTCATTATCTCTTTAATACTGAATACATTTTAAAACAATTATTTGCTTTCAACTGATTCGGCCTTTAAAAATCCTAGTAAATCATTGTTTAAAATAAAAAAAAGTTGGCCTCAAAAGCAGTCAACAAGTTAGCCACAGGTTAAAGAAAGAATAGTCTTTTCCCAACTAGCTCTTCTTCAGACTCTCATGAAGAAATATGTAACAAATTAAAATTCCAAATGGATCTTTTCTCTTTACCTGGACATTTTTATTTTTCAAGATTTTAATGAGCTCCATTAATATTTATATAATTTCAAAGTCTATTTGTAGTTGTTCTGTTGCTAAGTCACGTCTGCCTCTTTGCAACCCCATGGACTACAGCATACCAGGCTTCCCTGTCCTCCACTATCTCCCAGAGTGTGCTCAAACTCATGTCCACTGAGTCAGTGATGCCATCCTACCATCTCATCCTCTGCCACCCTCTTCTCCTTTAGCTCTCGATCTTTCCCAGCATCAGGGTCTTTTCCAATGAGCTGGCTCTTCGCATCACGTGGTCAAAGTATCAGAGCTTCAGCTTTAGCATTAGTTCTTTCAATGAATATTCAACATTGATTTTCTTTAGTATTGATTGGTTTGATCTCCGTGCAGTCCAGAGGACTCGCAAGAGTTCTCCAGCCCCACAGTTTCAAAGCATCAATTCTCTGGCATTCAGCCTTTTTTATGGTCCAACTCTCACATCTATAAGGACTACTGGAAAAAAAACATAGCTTTGACAACACAAACTTTTGTTGGCAAACTGATTTTTCTACTTTTTAATATATTATCTAGGTTTGCCATAGCTTTCCTTCTAAGGAGCAAACGCCTTTTTATTCTATAAGAATTATATCATATATATGATAGTAAAATAATATTATGTAAATAAAGCACAATTTTATTAGACATGAAAAGATATTACTTACTGTGCTTTTATCCTTCAGAAGTTTTTCAATTATTTCAATTAACATTTCTTTCTGCTCTGGATCAAGGCTAAAATATAAAAAGAAAAAAATTTACATTAATTTTTTCCTTTATTTCTAACTTTAAATGAGGCTAATCATTTCAAGAATATGAAAAATTTTTTAAGTTGGGGGGGAGAAAAAGACTATAGATAGAAACAAGCAGAAAACAAATTTAAAGTGGAATAAGTTGATTTTCCCTATTCTATCTAAAGTTGCTCATATTAATTAAACCCAAATATCAAAACCATTAAGAAAATAGTTAAAGAACAAAACCACTTCCACTTCTTCATGAAGTTGAAAACCTTAAGAAAGTAATTAGTTAAACCACAAAATCTTTTTTTAACTAGGGGAAAATAACAAAATAGGAATCATTTTTGACCATGGATACCTAACTGTCAAAAAGAAACACATGGAAATTTCCAAATAAGAATTTTGTATCATTCTAGTTTACTGATGGGAGACATGCATAATAAAACCTGCCATCTAAAACCAAAAAATATAAACAAAAGCTCACATATGTATAGAAGTGACAGATTCATCTTAATACCAGCTTTACACACCGAAATATTGATAATAATTTCTTCCTAGCACAGAATTCAATTGTTCATTTACTGAGAAACTAAACAATTTGTCTACAAAGAGAAGTAAGACAATCTAGTACAAATAATCCCAAACATAATCATAAGTCACAATGGTGATATGGATAAGGGATTATGGGGATAAAGAACACTAATGGAGGCAGGAAGGTTGCGGAGGGTTTCTTTTGGGATGTGACATCTCAGATGAATCTTAACTTGACTTTAGAACTGAAAAAGTAGGAAATATTCTAGGTAGAGACTAAAAAAGGAACAAGAGATGATTAATGATAAGAAACATTTTATGGAGAGGACTAATAGGCAGTACTGAGCTACGAGACTGTAAATTCAAGACAGAGAGAGGTAACATGGAGCCCAGTGATGGGCCTTTAAACTGTCATAGTGAGCCTTGATCTTATTTTGTAAGTTAATAAATAGAAAGGATAAAAACTACAAAACATGAGGTGACTTTGACAATTAGGAAAGAGTTTCACTTTTCATAAACATATAAGTTTATTATTGATCATTATAATTATCTGATTTATAATTACCTTGGAAGAGGGCATGGCAACCCACTCCAGTATTCTAGCCAGGAGAATCCTATGGACAGAGGAGCCTGGTGGGCTACAGTCCATAGGGTCACAAAGAGTCTCACTACTGAAGTGACTAAGCACATAATTATCGGAACACTCAAACCTTTAAATTCTTTCAAATTCCAGCTCCACTCTCCCTTCTCTCATCTTTCCCAACTAACCCCATTTCTATTTTACTTTAAGAAACCCTATATGACAGTCTCTGAGCTCTACCCTGTCAAAGGCACTGTCATTGTGTCTTTGTATATACATATTCACTATATAGCAATACCTTACTCAATTATAGATTGCTCTAATTATTTGGCATATGTTTGATTTTTTTCCCTCAAAATGTGATACTACATCCTCTAATGTTTTCATACATCTTATGCATATAGCACCACACCAAAAACACAAAATGATTTTGATAAAAGCTTGTGAAATAAATGGTAACCAAAAATAATACCAAATTATGAAAGATAATAATTATTTAAGCAATATATTTTCTACAGAGATCAAGGTACCATATATATGTGTATATATATCTATCAATATATATAATTATACCATATACAATATATATATCACATAAATATAGTATGGTGCTATATTTAAAAATCAGTATTTCAACAGTATTTAATAAAACGGCTCTGGAAAAGAAGAAAGCAAGGAAGGAAATAGCAGGACCAAAGATGGATGAAGGGGTAACAAAGTGAGCTGAGAAGATAACAAGCTTTAGACTCTACCCTACAATAAATAAGAGGAAAAAAATCTTAATTTTCTAATAACATACATGTATGTGTAATGAGACTGTATAAATGGATCATTCAATATCTGATTATTTTTAAGTTATAAAATCCATAAAATATCACTGTCCCTAACAGGCTCACAAGTACAAACCTTGCAAAGGCTCTCAAAATAACCAAAATAAAACAGAAGATGCATAAAGAATGTTTGTGGGCAAGGGAGAAAGAAACATGGTCACTGAGTTTACTTACTTAGTTTAAGGTCAGACTATTATATGAGCAAATAAAACATGCCTCCATGGGTTTTAACATTCCATGCAATATTAGGGATCTTTGGTATTGTTTATAAGGTACCAACCTGTACAGTTTCTGTATTGCATGGGCTGCATTCTTCCTAACGTATGGTGATAAATCAGCAGACGCTTCCTTAATGGCAAGCATCATAATAGGTACAATAATTGGCACTCTAATACTTGACAGAACTCTCAAAGCGCTTGCACGAATTAGTTGATTTGGGTCCTAAAAACAGTACAAAAATATTCATCAAAATTTCAAGCGTGCAATATTTCAAACACATTATTATGACACAGTTAACAGGTGCTTTTAGGATATAACACAATGATAGCAAAAAAAAGGTACTTAATTTAAAATAAATAACCAGTATATGGAAATGGCTAAAGAAAAAGAGAAATAAAATGTTTCTTTCTCTGAATAATGTTTTAATAAGCAAAGTAATGTTGATAATTCTACTTGATCATATATTACCAAACATGGGGGGTTTTTAAGAGTTTCATAATAATAAAATGCTGCAGGTCATTAATTTTATCTTTAAAAAAAACTCATGCCCCCTCTTTCTATACTTTCAACAAGTCAGTGTAATGATGAAGAATTCTTTGATGCACAATAATGATTACATTGAACTTAAAGGAACCTAAAGGCAAAGCCCAGTTGATTATATAAATTATTTTCCAAGGGTATTGAATAGGCACAGTGAGAGGCCTTTTAACTCTTTCAAAACATGGCTGCACCATTGAGAGGATTATTGCTCCACTTCTTTAAATGACACACCTTCAGCTGTGCAGAAATGCTGCAGCTATTTGCCTGCTCACTCTATCGTTTACCTTCAGAGCTCGCTGAAAAGTGCTGATGGACAAGAGGGCCAGATCCTGCTGCTCTTCAGCGTATCGGACCAGGTAAACATACACTAACTTCTTGATCTGTGAAAAAGAAAAAACCATTTAATCCTAGCCAGAGTGAAAACTAAACATTCAATACTGTCTATACAAAAATCCATTCTCAACTTTCCTGAACTAAGTAACGGAACCTGCTCATAGCCTACGCTATAAAATAAAGATAATATAATTAATAGAAACAGAAAAAGTTTGTGAAGTAAGGATTTTACTAATCTAATCTGTAACAGCAACATCCTATCAAGGTGTCCTTCCTCTTGAAGGGAAAAAAAGTTCCTGAGCAAAACTCATAGAAGAGTATTAAAACATTAACTAAAATGCAAAAGTATTTTCAAAATGAGGGATACAAATAATATATGGAACCTGGGTTCTGTCAACTAACCAACTACATGGTATGGAAACTTACATTTCCTCATCTGTCAAAAGGTGCTGAAATGCAACTCTGATTCTATGATAATATTCAGATTCCAACAGACCTTACATGATATTTTCGGCTCCAAAAGAATGTGTGACAACAGCATCAATTAAATGTAATAAAAATTCCAGACGGATGGAAGTGTGTTCTGAAAACTGTTTTCAAAGGCAATTAAATCACTAAATTTATAACAAAATTATGATGAGCAGAAAAATTAACCGAAAATTGAAATCTGAGTTGAAATTCATCAACTGCTTCCTTATGACACTGCTTTCAGCTTGTCTCTCCCTTTTCAAATATCTTCAGATACCACTGCCTGATTAATTTTCTGATATATGTCCATAGTACATATCTAAAGGTCTATGGAATGTTCAAAGAGCATGGGAAAGAAGGGGAAGTAGCTAGAAACAGCTGGAATCGATGCTGAAAAGGAAAACAGTAGTATATTGGGCCATACTTTACATCATAGGAACCAATGTGGATTTCTTCAGGGACAACTGCCAGGGCTTCCCTGGTGGCTCATATGGTAAAGAACTCACCTGCAAGCGGGAGACCTGAGTTTGATCCCTGGGTTGGGAAGATCCCCTGGAGGAGGGCATGGCACCCCACTCCAGTCCTCTTGCCTGGAGAATCCCATGGACAGAGGAGCCTGGTGGGCTGCAGTCCATGGGGTTGCTAAGAGTCGGACACGGCTGAGCGACTTCACTTTCACTTTTCACTTTCATGCACTGGAGAAGGAAATGGCAACCCACTCCAGCATTCTTGCCTGGAGAACCCCAGGGACGGGGGGAGCCTGGCGGGCCGTAGAGTCCATGAGTTCACAGCAGGACGTGACTGAGCAACCAAGCGCAGGACAGCCACAGCCTTCTTCCCTTAGGCTTCAGCTGCTCCTGACACAGGCAGCAGTGTCCTGAGTTCCTTCACCATCCTGCTTGTTCCCTTCTGAATTCACCCCAATTTGTCTATATTCTGTTCAGCGTGGCACTCGAAGCTACAAATGAAGTCTAAGCAAGACACACTAGCTAAGATTTTGTTCCAGATGAGGTGCTTCTACTGAGACAACTAATTCTTGATTAAAACCATATACTTTTTCCAAATGTACTACTGACTAAATCAATCCACACTTGAATAATTGTCCTAGTGAGGTCTTTTAAAAGGAGGGCAGTACCTTACACATGCCTACAGAAATTTTCAACTTAAATTCAATACATCATGGCACCTTCCTCAGATAATTTTAGTTCTATAATCTATAATCCAACCTATTTTGCTATTCTCCACAATTGCAGGAACAAGAGTGAAAACTTAATGAACATACTTTCTACAACTTTATCATTACTAATAAAAATGCTAAACACACCATTTCAAGGTAATATCAATTTGTCTGTAGTATATTGACAGGGTTATAGGTGAACTTAACAAAAAAACATATTTCCAGTTACTCTTCATTGTTGAATAGATCCACAAAATCTTAAAAACTAAACCTAATATATAATACAGCCCATAGTGTATGTACAACCTACTCAATACAGCCCATAATCTTGCCTTTCCAGTCAACCAGAAACAATCCTCAAATATAACTTGATTTTCTTCTGTCTCAGTCTCCACTTAGTTTATCATTCTTTTTTCTCTCAAGTTCTACTAATCAAAATGTTCCATAAAATCAAACATTAAACAATAAAATTCCCACTAGGAGGGGAAGAGTAAACAAATTACAGTATATCAATATAACATTGTATTATGTGGCCATTATATATAATTAAGTGAATCTATATTTGACATTGAAAATATGTCCTTGTAAAAATTTTTGAGGATGCAAAACAGCATGCATTTTATGATCTCACTTCTGTATTTATAGAAAATAAACACACATATGCCACATTTTATCAGTCTTAGGGTACACCATCAATTTGTAAGATGTATCATAATTTCACAGACCACAAGAAAGGTACAAAAACCTCTGCCAATTTTAAGTCATCCTCAATTGTAAAGATAAGTCCCGACTGCATAAACTTTAAAATAGAAAACACATGTCTTAGACTGGACATAACATGGTAATAATAGCAAATAGTTATATACTTAACTATGTGTCAGGCACAGTTCTAAATGTTTTATTTAGATTAATTAATTTTATATTCACAACTCAATGAATAGATATTATCATTTCTACTTTACAGGTGAAGAAACTGAAGCAGAGAGAGGTTGAATAACTTGAGCAATATGGAAATCTATTAAATGAAGAGTCAAGACTCAAATCAGTTAAGCATAAAAGTTAAAAAAATATATACAGTAAAATGTTATTGTTGGGTAATGGTATTAACCAGTGACCTTCACTCTTTACATCTTTCTATATTATTTAATTTTTTTACAATGAATATTAAGTTTATACTCATAAAACAATAAAGACATTTTCATTTCAGGGGTGAATCTCATCTTTCCAGACAACCTCCAACCCCAAAATAATAGTACTTTCTCTGATTTTAAAAGTATTTGAAGTTTTCATTATAAACAATCGGAAACAAAGTATTTTTAAGTTCCCACACCTCTAAGATGGCTTTTTCTATAGCATTGGCAACGAGTAGCCACCAGAGCTATTTTAAATGAGTTCAACAGACAAAAACTCAGCTAAACCAACAAGATTTTGCAAGTCAACTGAACTGTGACAGCCCCTTGCTTCTCAACACTAGCCAATCAGGAACAAATTCACTCCAAAAAAAAAAAACACCCTGGCGTGTCAGTCAATCAAAAGCAGATCTCACCCAAGTGCCCACTCATCCACAGATGACCAACCCACTCAGGCCCCTTCAAGTCCATGAAAGCTTCAAATGATCATTGAATCAAGTGATCTCACATAAGAATACCAAAAATGGGTTCCAAAATGAAGTGATACTAGTATATAAGATGGTAACCAAACGATCCAAATATACCCAATGCTTTAGATTATATTTAAATGGATATATAAAATCTTTAAATTCTTAAATCCCAGTTTAAGAAGCACTTAGCATTTGCTCCCCAACCAGATCTTAAAGTTCCTAAGATTACAACAGCACCAAAAAGGAGCCAACATTTGCTGGTTGACTGATCTGCACCTATTCAAACATATCAAATCAATACAAGATTTTAAATAAGATATTTTTTAAATTCACCTTGGAATGAACGTGAGGTTATTTAGTAAAGGTACCATTCCTTACTCATCTGTATATTCATATAGCCTGGCACACAGTAAGAGCCCAATAATAATCAGCTGAATGAACCATCACAACCCAATGAGAGATGGGGGTGGGTTGGGGGTGGGAGCATTTCCTATTAGATTGCTATATCTAACTTACCACCAATAGTTATAATTCACGAAACAGATGTTTAAAAGGATATCAACACACTTGTTAGAAAACAACAGGTATTAAGAAGATTGCCTCCAAAGTCTTTAACTTGTGGGTTTTTTAAAGAAAATTAATCATTTAAAATACTCTTTCTCTTCACCAATTACATTCAGGTCTCAGTCTACAGTTCTCAGGGAAGTGTGGAAACCAGAATGGGTTGGGTCCACACCCACCTCCTCATCTTGGGATTTATTTCTCAGCATCATCTTTATTTTCCTAACTGTAAGCCAGCTCTTAAAGCTGAATTATGAACTCCAAAATATATCTAGTATATATACTGGCAACACCAAAACGTTCAAAGCACAGCTGAGCTAGCAGGCATTGCTGTAATTACTCACCATTGGAGAAGGATTTTTATGACTGTTATAGCAAAAAGCATAACAATATTAAATCACAGAAGGCTGCAAAACACTAAATCTGTTCAAGTTCTGCTATAAGAATCAATCAGTATTGGCCACAAGAGGCCTGTGTAGTGACTGGCTGCAGGTGTGCAGAGAGAGCCTGCTTTCCCTGAAACCATTCTGTGACCAGAGATGGGAGGACTTAAAGCTTCGTGACTACACCATTCTCTGATCAGTTACTTTCACTCAATGTTACAATACTCCTTGCTGTAAAGCTAATCACAGCAGAGCCCCAGTAGGCTGGAAGAACAGAGGCAGATCTGTTTAATTAGCTTATCAATACCAGTGCATCAAACTTCATGAGTTATTGACTACACCTTTGATTATTTTTGTACTATAACCACTGACTGCTTACTAGGTCACTTTTGGTATCATTTGACATCGAATGGCAGATGACGTGCAGCTCAACTGTGTGTCTAAGGCAGCCTGTACTTGTAAAAATGAAATTTTGTACTTGATAGCAATGAAACATCCATTTTCTGAACATAAATTTTAAGCAGCTTAGGTCAGTTTTTCCACAACATTAGAGGATTAATCCTGTTTCCAAAAACTAACAGTATTTTAAGAGCAAAACAAACCTGGAACAAACAGATCAATATAGTAGTCCCCCTCTACCTGTGGGGGATATGTTCCAAGACCCCCAGTAGATGCCTGAAACTACAGATAGTACTAAATTCCATATATATTCCATATATACTAAATTCCATATATGTTTTTTCCTACATACACATATACATACTTATAATAAAGTTTAATTTATAAATTAGGCACAGTACGAGGCTAACAATAACTAATAATAAAGGGAACAGCCGTAACAATACACTGTAATAAAAGTTGTGTGAATCTGATCCCTCTCACTTACTGGCCTGCACCTACCCTTCTCCTTTCTGTGGTGATGGGAGATGATGAAATATGTATATGTAAGATGAAGTCAGGTGAATGAAACTGTCATTCTGATACAGGGTTAGGCTGCTACTGACCTTCTGATGTTACATCAGAAAGGGGAGATCACCCAGCACAAAATGTTGATGGTTAGATGTCAGAAGCAGACGTCATCAATGGTTGGGGATCCCAGAGAGAATGGCACAAAATTTCATCACACTGTGTTATAGTGAGCAATTTAAAACTTATGAACTATTTCTAGAATTTTCCATTTAATATGTTTGGACTGCAGTTAACCATGGGTAAACTGAAATCATGGAAAGTAAAACCATGGGGGAGAGGGAGACTACAGTAATTATATTTATAGGGACATTTCTGTTACAAATATAAGACAGCATGTCAGAATCTGATTGTAAAGGATAAAAATGAATAGAAAAGTTCTACTACTGATAATTGAACATTACAAATAGCTTTGAATAAACAACAGTACAGAATTTTCTATTTAAAACAAGAATACTGGAAGTCCAGAAGGAACTAGTTACAGCATAACTTATTACCAATATCTAAGGACTTGGTCATTTCTAGCCATATCTAAAACATAAAAAATTTATATACCCAAATGGGCAGAAGACCTAAACAGATATGTCTCCAAAGAAGACATACAGATGGTCAACAAGCACACGAAAGAGTGTTCAACATAGCTAAATACTAGAGAAATGAAAATCAAAACTACAATGAGGTATTACCTCACTCTGGTCTGAATCAGTTCAGTTCACTCGCTCAGTTGTGTCCGACTCTTTGCGACCCCGTGAATCGCAGCATGCCAGGCCTCCCTGTCCAACACCAACTCCCAGAGTTTACTCAAACTCATGTCCATCGATTCAGTGATGCCATCCAGCCACCTCATCCTCTGTCCTCCCCTTCTCCTCCTGCCCCCAATCCCTCCCAGCATCAGGGTCTTTTCCAATGAGTCAACTCTTCGCATCAGGTGGCCAGAGTAGTGGAGTTTCAGTTTCAGCATCAGTCTTTCCAATGAACACCCAGGACTGATCTCCTTTAGGATGGACTGGTTGGATCTCCTTGCAGTCCAAGGGACTCTCAAGAGTCTTCTCCAGCACCACAGTTCAAAAACATCAATTCTTTGGCACTCCACCTTCCTTATGGTCAAACTCTCACATCCATACATAACTACTGGATAAACAATAGCTATGACTACATAGACCTTTGTCAGCAAAGTGATGTCTCTGCTTTTTAATATGCTGTCTAGGTTTACCATAGCTTTTTCTTCCAAGGAGCAAGCGTCTGTTGATTTTGTCCCTGCATTCACCATCCACAGTAATTTTGGAGCCCAAGAAAAGAAAATCTGTCACTGCTTCCACAATGGAATACTACTCCTTAAGTATGAGATAATACTTAAGAATGAGATAATACCATTTACTGATTCAATGGACATGAGCTCTGAGTGAACTCCAGCAGATGGTGAAGGACAGGGAGGCCTGCCTTGCTGTAATTCATGGACTTGCAGAGAGTAGGACACAACTTAGCAACTGAACAATGATAACAATAGCACTTACAGCAACATGGATGGACCTGGCAATCATCACACTAAGTGAAGGACATCAGAAAAAGAGAAATATCACATGGTATCACTGACGTGTGGAATCTAAAATGTGACACAATGAACTTGTCCATGGAACAGAGACACAGACACAGAGAATGGACCTGTGGTTGCCAAGGGGGAGAGGGGGCTGGGGAAAGGATCAGCGACACAACCTGTTATACAGAATGGATAGATAACAGGGTCCTGCTGTAGAGCATAGAGAACTGCATTCAGCATCCTGTGAAAAACCACAATGGAGAAGAGTATGAAAAAGAATGTATATGTATAACTGAATCATCTTGCTGTGTAGTAGAAACTGATACAACAGTGTAAATCAACTCTCCTTCAATACAATAAAGTCAAAACAAGTTTATACCAATGTCATACACCTCCCAAAGGGCAGATGATGAGAAAACACCAGATGATGAGAAAAGGTCAAAGAAACTGAAGAAAAAGGAGGAAGGATTCAAACAGGAAGGATGGCTTTAAAAGGGGAATGACCTAAAATGGTTTCTGAAGCCAAGCTACCTGGCTTTGGATTCTGACTGCCACATACGAGTATGTGACCTTGCTCACATAATCTAACCTCTCTGCTACTTTGTCCTCATAATAAAAATATGGAAAATGAAAGAATCAACTTCACAGGGTTATTTGTGAGGATAAAACAAGTTGCTATAAGTAAGGCACTAAGACAAGCTTTACCCACGGCTCACTAATTTTCTAAGTGAAATCTTGATTTTTTTCCCCAGCTACTTGAACTTTCTTATACCAGAGATCATAAAACTAATGTACATATCAAATTAGGAGTTCAGACAGCTCAGATGGCACTGTCATACCACAAAGACAGTTTAACTGAGTTACCAATTCAGAATTATACATCGTAACAAGCTCATAAATAGTACTTAGTAAGTATCTACTAAACTAATCATAAGTAAACTTTGCAAATACTGAGATTACATGATCAGTCTGGATTTATCCATTAGAATCTGAGAAAGAACAGTTCATCAACTTAAGTCCAATATTAATTTACCCTAGTTCTTAAGTTGGCAACAAGTATACAAGTGTTTGATTTTAATTTACTCATTAGTCAAGTTCATTTTATGATGCCTATTCATTTGCACACAAAGTTCATCTGAAATATGTATTGTACTCACTAATATAAAATGAAATTACTTCAAAATGTATCTAAAAAGTAGATTTAAAATTTTTATAGAATCTTTAAAATTCTATAATATAAATTATTCTATTAAAAATTTAAGATGGCAGGAAAACATTTTATATACTGAAATGTATACTCTAGAAATTGTGTAACATATACTTCACCATGCTTTTCCAGTTTTGAACATGCAAATGCAAATTATTTAAACTACTAGTATTTCTTATATGAGAGATACAATAATGCCCAATCTATTGCATAGAGTTCAAATAATAGCTAAGAGTCTATATCATATCAACATTGTGTTTGTATAACACAAATGAAATGTGACCTGGCTGATCTGTCTGTTTCACTTAAACAAAAAATTCTAATCATCATTCTCAGGTCATGAATATTTTATGCACTCTATTTTTCTTGTACCAAATGCAATCTTTTCATTAGAAAATGCCTTGTTTTCTAAACTAGAAGTAATTAACTTTCCCTATATTATAGGGTTTTAAAAATATTTCCAGATTATGATATAAAGCTATAACTTAGAAATAATAACTGAGAGATCTTATTTACCCTCCCTAATTACCCACACAGAAAATCAGGGGGGAAAAAATGAAACAAAAGTTTTCATATGTTGGACACGAGGCAGTACATTACTGTGAACCTTGAGAAAGGGGAAAAAATTAACGGAGCAACTCAAACAAAATCCAGAAGACTCACTGTGCTGATGAGACAGTGCTCAAAGTTCACACAGGCCAAGGGTGCCTGAGTTTGCAAAGCAGGACACCAAAGAGGAGGGAACTTCAGAGAGAGAGAAAGTATGCACTCTGGAGAGGAACAACATCAAACTGTGGACTAGCATGGTCTTGCACATAAGATGAAACTACCTGAAGCCAGACCAGAGAAACACAGGGAAGAAGCAGGCAGAACAGACACCAAAGATCACAAAAACCAAGGAAAAGCTCATGTTCTCACCAACCAGAGAGAAAATATCTCATAAATACACATACGATTGAGCAGAATCCTAAGGTACCGCTTTAGCAGTGGGGTTACATCAGTCTAGACTACAGGTGTTTCTGTATCTCCTAGTAAACATTGAAAGTATGCTCTGACAAGTATCCTCCAATCAAAAATTTAAAAATACAAAAAAAAGAAGAAAAAAAAAGAAAGGATAAGGTGGTAAGAAACTCGTATTTAGTGGACTAGCTTGGAGATCTGATACAGCTACTGACTGTTTCTCAGAGTTCCTAAGCACTTAAAATAAAACAGTATAAAATATCCAAAACAAGTATGCTTTGAAAGAATCAAATGATCCACATAAACTTAACTGTGTATCACAAGAAAACTCAACATAATTTAAACAAAAATCAGGACAGTATGAATCATAACAGTGAGAAAAATCAGTCTCCGGAGAAAGACTTAAAATGACAGAAATGATAGAACTAGCAGAGGGATGTTGCAACCATTATGGATATGCTCCGTATGTCTAACAAGGTAGACAAAAATATGAATATGCTGAAGAGAAAATTGGAGGATATAAAAATGATCTCATTAAACGTGCAGAAATGAAAAAATACAGTAGCTGGCAAGATAACTATACAACAGGGGAGTCACAATAGCTAGACACTACGAAAGGAAAGACGGGTTAACCTGAGCGTTTCTCAAGAGCAGTACAGGGAGAAGAGTCTGAAAAAGTGACCTGAGCAACAATATCAACTAGTGTACTGTATGTCTGCTTGAAACACCAGAAGGAACGAAGACAGAAAAGCCATATTTTTGAAAAACTAATGTCTGAAATGTTTATAAATTTTAAGAAAATTATAAACCCACATGAGTAAGAAGCTCAATAAAACCCAAGCAGAATAAGCATGAAGAAAAATATGTCAAGGTATACAATAAAACTGAAAACCAGTGATAAAGAAAAAGTCTCAAAATCAACAGAGGAAAGTAATGATAGGTTATGCAGAGAGAGAGAAGAATGACAAGACACTTGTCATAACAAGCCATGTAGGTCAGAAAACAATGAAATACGTTTTAAATACTAAAAGAAAAAGACAGTAAAGAACATAGAAATATACATTTTACTCAGCAAAAATGTTTTCAAATTGTATACAAAGAAAGAGAAAGACTTTTTTAAACAAAAGCTGAGAAAATTCATCACCAGCAAAACAAGAAAAATTAAAGAAATTCCTCTAGTCATTCAGGGAAAAAAATTCAGTCATTCACGGACTTACATGAAGGAATCAAAAGGGACATGAATGGTAAACACTAAAGGACAAATAAAAGACTTTGGTGGGGGTGGGAAGGGGAGTTCATTTTTAAATCTCTTTAATAGATATGTGGACTTGTGGTAATTTTGGAATAAAACCTCAGTAGCACAATCTCCCACATACAATTAAAAAACCTAGACATAATACAAAAAGCACTAAAGTCCCTGGCAATGAAGCAGAAACAAACAGATTCTTCTGGTATAGACAGTACGTGCAAAGATGGCAGAAAAAGAGCTGCATGAACTAACTTCCCCACACCCATGGCCTTCTGCTGAGGCTGAGTGAACAGCGAATGAAGCACAGTTAGAGGCACTGATGGACCAACCAGTCTCTCTGACAGAACCCAAAAGGGAACACAGCAACCCATGGTCACTGAGCGAAACGGGAATCCCGTAAAGGACAGCCTGGAGACGGGCTCTTCAAGCAGTCTCTGTCCACATCTCTGACTAACTTCTGAACCATGCAAGCTCAGAACAGACTCAAAGTAGCTCAGCAAAAGACAGAAAATATGAGATTAAGTTGCTGCCTGTGCAACAGAATTTGCAATCTGAATTTAGGCAAAATAACTGCCATCTAAAACAAAAACATCACCTACAGAGTATAAAAGGATGCATAATCTACATAATTTAATATTCATTATGTAAAAAGAAACCAACCAAATTACCCAACATATGAAAAAGGAAAAAAACGGAACATATGCACACAAGAAAAGGAAATCAACGAATACAAGCCTGAAGAAATAAGGATACTGGAACTAGCAGACAAGGATTTTAGAGCTGGTATTACACTTATTCTTAAGAAAAAGAAAATGTGCTCTCCATTCATATAGGATATAGGAAGTCTCAGCAAGGAAACAAAGGATATAAAGGGACAAACTGAAATTCTAAAATGAAAAAATAGTTTTGATACTTTTAATATCTTAATTTCTAAAGTAAAAATGGAATGTACTTAATTACATGGAGTGAACAGAAGAATGAGTAAGCAAACTCAAAAATAGATGAGTAAGAATTATATAACATAAAGAATAAGTAAAAAATATAAAAAAACCAACAGTTTCATACATTCGCAGATAAAAATTAAACAGCATAACATAAACACAATTTCAATATCAGAAAGAGAAAAAAGAAAAGGGCAAGTATTACCTGAAGAAATAATCACCCCAAAATTTCCACTTTTGATCAAAGATAGGAACTTACAGGACTAATATGCTCAACACACACCAAACCAAATGAACACGAATAAGATCACACCAAGGTACAGTATAGTCAGATTACTCAAAGCCAAAGATAAAGAGTAAAACATGAAAGCATCAAGTGAAAAATTACAAATTATATAGGAAGATCAATAATCCAGTCATCAGAAACTTTACATAAGAAATATGGACAGCAAAAGAATTTTCAAAGCATCTTTAAGAAACTATTAACCTAGAAGTCTACAACCAGTGAAACAATTCTTTTTTAATGGAGTCAAAATGCAAACATTTTCAGATAAAAGTAAAAGAAGAATTCATTGCTAGCAGACCTCCATTACAGAAAAAGCTAACAGAAACTCTTCAGGTAGGATGATCTTGATACTGACAGAAATCTGAATCCTTAGAACTCAAAGAGAACACGGGATATAATAAATATCTGAATAAATGATAAATACTTTTTTCTGTTTTTTCTTTTAATTCCTTTATATCACATAAGTATTAAAAGGAAAAACTGCACTGTCTTATGATGTTTTTAACTTATATAAATCTGGTAAGTTAATAATTAAAACATAAAAGACAATACAGATATGAATATATACAGTTGCAAGATTTCTATACTTTATGTGAAGAAGTGCAACATTAAACATAACTGGACTGTGAAAAGTTGAGTGGATACAAGCAACACTGAGGAAAAAAAAATACAAAGTACGGGTTAAAAATAAAAACAAGAAAAATTTAAGTGTTTCTTCCATTAAAAAAGAGGAAAAGAAGAAGAGAGGAACAAAAAAACAAAGGAAACCAAAAAAAAGGAAATGGTATAATAGTACACTCAAATTCAGCAACATCAATAAATACATCAAGTGTTAACAAAATAAACCCTCAATCACAAAGCAGAGATGGAGCGCCCCTGGTGGACCTGCCAGTGCAGGGGACACGGGTCCAGTCTCTGGTCTGGGAGATCCCACATGCCGCAGGACAGCTAAACCTGTGCACCACATCTGTAACACTGAAGCCCGGGCGCCCTACAGCCCGCACTCTGCAGCAAGAAAGCCACTGCAACGAGAAGCCCACACGCCTCAACTAGAGAGCAGCCCATCTAACGCAGCCAGAGAAAGCCCACACACAGCAGCAAAGAACGAGTACAGCCAACAATAAACAAATTAATGAAGTTTTTAAAAAAACAAAAATACCCACACCATTGGCTCAGATCAATCTCTAATTCTCTTCATTGAACTTTTCAATCCTACTCATCTTTCTCAACAGTTTCTACACGGGCTCATTCTATTTTTCTTCACACTCTATCAGAAGTCATTAATTAGTCCATCTCATATTAGTCTATCTGATCTAATATTAATTACCTTGGCCTCAAAGTTCTGTGAATCTCTCAACTTCAAATTCCAGGTACAGTTATACAGAGAGACTGATACTAAGGCTCCCACTACATCCTGCCTTCTGCTCACCTCCTGCTACACTGAGAAAGGGTCTACCAGAACCAAGATGCTCCAGGAGAAGCACTAGATTTGGAGTCCTAACACCTGGATTCAGTCTCTGCCCTGATAGTGTAGAAAGTTAGGCCTGTTTCACTGGACATATAGTATTTTAAAATCAAGTCCCAAGAACAAAACTTCAACAAAACTGGCTTCTAAGAATACTTAGAAAGTTACCATCCTTAACCAAGGTGAAGTAATCTCTTCTTCAATCAGGTAACGCATGTAATCTGCAACATTCTGACCCATGATGTGCTTTCGGTGTACCTCAGCACTGAATTCTTTGCTTTCTGAATCATAACCAGGGAACCGTTTGGTACTGTGAGGGATAGACAAGCCTCCATCGACAGCTCCCTTTAGGGCCCCAAAAACTTTATTCCCGGTAGTAGTTCTGGCAAGTCCTGCATCCAAGTAACAGGTGAAGGCACCAGGTTGACCATCAATACTTTCCACATTGTATTCATCTCCAGTCACTTCAACTTGGCCTTCATAAATTTTGTCCATACCAAACCTATTAAGAAGCCTGCGGGCCAGCAGCAGGCCAGTACAATATGCTGCAGCATAATTTGTCAGGCCAACCTTCACACCATATTTTGGGAGTTCGTGAGCATAAGCTGCACAAACTATCATATCTCCTTCTATACGGGCATAAGCAATCTGACAAATGATATCTCTGTTCGTTACACGAACAATCATTCTGTATTTAGGTGTGTTGTACTTATTTTTATCTTGGATAACCAATCGTTTCCGAGCATAGTAGTCAGTTTTGCCCTCTCGCCTTCTTCTGAATTTCACTTGGTATCTCTTGAAGTAGGCCTTGTTCTTGACAACTTTCACAAACCCCATCCTGCGGAACAGAACCCCGATTCCGCGGCTTGCCACAGAGCTGCAGAACCAGCACGGCTCCGTGGGGGAAAAAAGCTCAATTTTACTTTTCACATTCTCCAGCAAAATTCCAAGCTAAGATTATGTCTACTTTGTATTCAATTCCACCCATTAAGATTATGGATATTTTATTTGTATCAAAAATCTAGTGACACTTAAGTATCTTATGCTGTATTTCAAAGTAACTGAAAAGTATATGATTCTATCATACCAAAAGGAATCATGAAAATTATGAATCAAAACAGTACCTCAATATTTTTACTGGCCACATTCTTCACAACAGCAGGAAACAATTCAGAAGCATTTTTCCCTTTTGCAATCATCTGAGGGATAAAAGTAGAATATGAGAGCTCAAACTTTTAAAAAATTAGTCATTTGAAAATAAAACATAAATTCTACATACATATAATATTTAGAAGATAAACTACAGAAACAAGTAAGCTATAGAATTAACAAGCTTAACTCTTTTTGAGTCATCTTACTTAGCCCAACTATCTGCAGCAAAGAACAATCTCTTGTGAATCAATATAAATACACAAATACATAGACATATTAGGGAAGAAACACAGTAATTTAAGACATACAATATTTATAATAGATTTCTATGGCTAATGGCATTATAAACATTTTCAAATATTTGTACTCTTCTTTATTTAACAAGTTCTTACATTAAAGATGTAATACATTTGCAGTGGGGTGGGGATGGAGAATAAATATTATTCTAAACAAACTACAGTCATTCCCTCTCCTGTTTTTTTTTTTTTTTTTTTAGATTCCCCTCCTTCTCCAAATGTTTTTCTTCACAGCTTCCTTCACGAGGTCCTCTTCCTTTCCTCACAAAAGTTAGCTGCACCACCATATTTTCCAAGAGAAAAAACAAGATTTAATTCATTCTCCTGTGTTAACTTCTAATTTTTTAGAAAGATCTTTGTTATATACCATATCTAAGAAACTATCTTAAAAAGATATAAGGCGTTTAGTTTTATAAATTTACAAAAACATTTTACAAATACTACGTGACATTTTAAACAACAATAATCTCAGGTAATAATAATCTCTCAGAAGATTTTCTACATGAGAGCTTTAGAAAGCTCTGATATAAGCTAATCTTCATTTTCTATTTCTTTACCTGTGAAATTTTTTGTTTTGTGAAACCTTCCGAGGATTAAAGAAGGTTCATAAAGTGGTACAGCTAAACTATTTTAATGTGATTTTTACAACTTTCTCATCTGTAAAATGAGCAGAGAGGGATTCATGTTCTTTAGGGTCCCTTCTTTCAGTCATTCAATAATTACCTAAGTCAGATATCCTGTGTTAGGATACCCTATCCCAAGGCTTCCCCAACTTTAGTCTACAGAATGCTATTCAAAAAGATGTTACTACATGAAGGAGAAAAGAAACCCTAGAGTCAAATTCATTCAACAAATATTCGCCAAGAAGACACTACGTGCCAGGAACTAGCCTAGGCCTTGGGGATAAAACCATGAACAATACAAAGTCTTTACCCGCTGGATTGTTCATGCGTGCTCAGCCGTGTCCGTCTCTGTGCGACCCCACAAGCTGTAGCCCCCAGGCCCCTCTGTCCATGGGATTTTGCAGGCAAGAGTACTGGAGTGCGGAGCCATTTCCTCCTCCAGGGGATCTCCCTGATCCAGAAATCGACCCTGCATCTCCTGCATGGAGGCAGATTCTTTACCTCTCAGCCAGCAGGGAAGCCCCTCACCCATCTGAGCTTACCTCCAATGGGGGCGGGGGACAAAAAACAATGTGAGGATAATGAGTACTGTGGAGAAAGTTAAAGCACTGCAGGAGAAATGGGAAGTGCTAGGGTTAGGAGTGGGAATTGTTCTTTTATGTTTTGGTTGGTTTTTGCATGGTATATATTTTTCCATCTTTATATTCTTTATCTTTATCTTTACATTAAAAGTGGATTTTTCCAAGAGAACACATAGTTGCTTCTTGACATTTTCATCCAATATGATGCTCTCTTTTACTTAGTGACATTAGATCAGTTACATTTAAGATAATTACTGATGCGGTTAGATTCAGCTCTATCACTTTATTAATCAGTTTCCTTATTCCCTGTGCTTTTTTTGTTCTGACTGCCATTACTCTCATGATTTATAAATTTTTTTAGTATTCAATAACTTACATTTTTATATTGACTATTCGGCTATAATTTTTTGTGTAATTTTTATTGGTTCTTCTAGAAATTATCAGATAATTACAAAGATGCACAAACACAGTTTACAGATACATAGATAAGTAAGTCAAGATATGTCAAACCTTCTATGGTCATTTTAGAGTTTATATTTTACAAGTTATTAGGTTATATGAGTTCTTTATATATTCTGCAAAGTCTACATCAGATATGATTAAAAATATTTTCTCCAGTGGGTTGCCCTCTCATGTGGCTGATGGTGTCATTTGATGCAAAGTTTTACATTTTGATATAGTCTAAATTATCAATTTTTTCCTTTTTTTTTTTGCTCACCTTTTGATGGCATACCCAAGAATCCTCCGACAAATCTACCCTATTGAGCTCTTTGACTCATTTTTTAACTTATTCTATATATGGTATTAAGTAAGGGGTCTAAATTCACTCTCTTGTATGTGGGTTTTCAGTTTCCAAACACTATCTGGGGAAATTCTACCCCCACTGAATGGTCCTGCACCCTTGTTGAAAATAATGTGGCAACATAAGTGAAGTTTTTCTTTTAAGGCACTCTCTATATGTGTGTGTATATATATAAATAAATATACACACATTTTTATATTTGTCTTTAAGCTGGTACCACACATTTTTTAAATTTAACAATATATTTTATTTAACCATATATATCCAAAATATTAGAATTTCTTTAAAAATGTTTCACTGACTTCCAGCTCCCATGTTTTTGATGAGATATATGGAGTTGTTCAAATTGCTGTTCCCTTGTATGCAATGTATTTTTTTCCCCAAGTACTTTCTAAACTTTTTCTTTATTGTTTTCTAGTTTACCTGCTATATGTTTATGAATGATTTTCATTCTAAACTTTTTCTTTATTGTTTTCTAGTTTACCTGCTATATGTTTATGAATGATTTTCATTCAGTTTTATCCTGTTTGGGGTTCAAGGAGTTTCTTTCATTTACAAACTTAAGTCATACATCAAGTTTGGGGAGTCTTCAGCAAGTATGTCTTCCAATTATTTTTCCTGCCCTAAAAAAATATGTTAGCTGGACATATATGTTAGATGTTTTGATAACATCCAACAAGACCCCAAGCTTTGGTTCCCTTCTTTTTAATCTCTATTTAACAAATTGACTAGTTTCTAGTGATTTCAACTTCTGACATATGGATTCTGCTATTCAATCCAAGACATTTTTGATTCCAGATATGACACTATATACATGTCAGAAATTTCAACAAATTACACGATGTAATTAACTTGAGATATTTTGGAAAACAACTATTTACCTATTTACCTAGGGAATAAGTAGACACAGGCTATCCCTTTTCCTAGAGTAACTTACGGGAGGAGAGGGGGATGACAGAGGATGAGATGGTTGGATGGTATTACCGACTCAATGGACATGAGTTTGAGTAAGCTCCAGGAGTTGGTGATGGACAGGGAAGCCTGGCATGCTGCAGTCCATGGGGTCACAAAGAATCAGACATGACTGAGCAAGTGAACTGAACTGAGAGTAACTTACCATCCAATCATTAAGTGGCTTTAATATTACTCATTACTGAGGTATAAAACAAGAGAAATATTTAGGTATTTACCCATCTTTTTGTTATTTATTTCTTTTTATTTAAAAATTCCAGATTTATTGAGCTACTGACATAACTAAGATCAAGGTATATAATGTGATGATTTGACTCAAGTATACACTGCAAACTGATACCACAGTAAGGTTAGTTAGCACCTCTATCTCCATAAAAAAATTACATTTCTTTTTGTGGTGATAGATCTACTCTCTTAACAACTTTCAACTTCTACAAATGAGAGCATTCAGGAGCTTGCCTTTTTATATAGTATGCTACAGTTCACAAAAAACAGCATTTTTTGTTTTGTTTTTACTTCTTCCATTTTCTTTCTTACACTTTAACTAACTAAAAAGGACAATAACAGGATCAAAACATCATTTAAAAGCCTCTCAGACTCTATGGTAGGCAGCTTCAGACAGTTTCCAGTCATCCCTACCCACAGTATACACACTCTCATTAACTACTCTTATTGAATATGGGCTAGACCTAGTGACTTTAAAAAAAAAAACTTTTTATTTTATATTGGAGTATAGCTGATTAACAATGTGGTGACAGTTTCAGGTGGACAGCAAAGGGACTCAGCCACACACGCATACATCTCTTCCACACCTCCCCCACCCAGGCTGCCATGTAACACCGAGCAGAGCTCCCTGGGCGACACCTAGGACCTTGTTGGTTATTCACTGTAAACACAGCAATGCTGGAACCACACACTTTGATTACTGCAGCTCTGCAGTAAGTTCTGAAATCACAAAGTGTGAGACTTCTAAACTTTGTTCTTCTTCTTCAAGACTGTTTTGGCCAAGGACTTCCCTGGTGGTCCAGTGGTTAAGAATCCACTGTGCAGTGAAGGGGACATGAGTTCATCCCTGGCCAGGGAATTAAGATGCCACATACTGAGAAGCAACTAAACTGCAAACCACAAAACCACTTCCATGTGTCCCAATGGAAGATCCCACATGACATAACTAAGACCCAATGCAGTCAAATAAATATGTGTGTGTGTGCACAGACTTTTTTTTTTTCTTTCAAAACACACTCCTGGGATTTTGATACAAACTGCACTGAATATGTAGATAACTTTGGGAATATTGGTATCTCAATAAGTCTTCCAATCAATGAACATGGGATATCTTTCCATTTATTTGTGTCTTAATTTCTTTCAGCAACATTTTAGTTCTCAAGGTACAAATATTTTGTTTCCTTGGATAAGTCCATTACTAAGTATTTTATTCATTTTGATACTACCATATATAGACTGCCTTCATAATTTCTTTTTAGGACTGGTGATTGTTACTATATGGAAACACAACTAATTTTAATGTGTTAATTTTCTATCCTGCAACTTTGTTGAATTTGCTTATTAGTTCTAAAAGATTTTTTGTGGAATCTTTAGGTTTTCTAAATATAAAATCATGCTGTCTACAAACAAAGATAATTTTGCTTCTTTTCCAATTTGGATATCTTTTATTTCTTTTTCATGTCTAATTGTCATGGTTAAAACTTCCATTACTATCTTGAACAGAAGTGGGGAAAGCAGGCATCCTCGTTTTGTTCCTGATCTTAGAGGGAAAGCTTTCAGTCTTTTACCACTGAGTATGAAGTTGGCTGTGAATTTTTCTTTAAAACACTTTAAAAGGTAGTTTTTTTATTCCTAGTTTGTTGAGTGATTTATCATGAAAGGGTGCTGAATTCTGTCAAATGCTTTTTCTGTATCAATTAAAATAATCTTATTTTTTTCCCCTTTGTTCTGTTAAAGTCCAACCAAATACCATGTAACATGTATGGCTAAAAAATAATTTATATCAATAACTCTGATTAGAAATTTTAAGAATTTTATCCATCAAAAGGTTCAGATTTGCTCATTATCCCAAAAAGACAAGCAAACTAATCTGAGAAAGATCTTTAACATCCAACACTTACTAAAAGAAAACACATCAAAGATTTCAATACACTGAAATATTCCATTCCTTCAAGGACTGGGAACAACCAACTCATCAGTATTTTAGCTAAAAAACTTATTACAAGTTCACTACATGAAGCAATACATTTCAAATTTTTAGTTCACATTTCATCAAACCAAGATAAAATATGAATATGTGCTTTAAACATTAGACATACATTTTTCAGAAATATCAAGAAAAATAACATATGTATGTTTTTCAAGTTGAGTCCTGTAGTGTAATAAGTGACCACAAGATTTTGAAGTAGGTAGCTTTTCTTCCCTAAGCATGCTTTGGCATACATGAGACTTTATTCAACATATGAACCACTGGAAACATTTCCCCACGATTCTAAATAAGCCTCAGGTATTACCAAAGAAAGAAAATAAAATGAACTGAGACTATCATTATGGTTTCTTGCTGGTAGATACTGCTCACAAGATTCTCTGTTGAACTGCAGGGCTACCAACTGTGAAAGATAGTCAGATGTGCACTGCCAGCATTTTGATACATATTAGAAAGTAATGTAAAACAAATACATAACATTTAAAATTTTGGCAAATTAAAATTTAGAAATGTTCAAAGGTTTGTTAAAGCTAAGGTCTTAAAACTACCCTGTATACAATCATATGAGGTGATAAAACCCCATATTCAGGGCTCATGAAATCCAAATTATGTAGAGAAATGTAAACATTGAAAACTACATTTTAAAAAATAAAGAAACTTTGAAGCCAATATAATACTCTACTAATTGGCCTCTAGCAAACTACTTCCACCCAACAGATATTTTGAAATGATGCATAAATGTACATGTATGAACATAACATTTTAAAATTATTTTTAAAGCTTCCACATAGAAACATGGTGCTTATTAGAAATCATACTAAAAACTGGACAAAAGTAAACAAATGATTGTTATAATACACAATGGAAAAAATTTCAAAAAAACAATTACTAGTTATATAATAAAAGAAAAAATTAGCAACCAATAATTGCTAGTTTAAGAGTAAAATACAAGGGGAAATATCTGACAGAGCTACTGCACTATAGCTTTGATTTTCTATTTTCTTCTCCAAAAGTTAAGTTAGAAAAGATCTGTGGTGATGAACAATTTCTCCTGAAAGGAAGCTAGGCGAATTAGTTTTGGAAGCACATCTTGAATCAGACCAAATTCTTACTGAATTAGTTTTGGAAGCACTTCTTGAATCAGACCAAAATTCTTACTGAATTTTTAAGTTTCTGTTAGTTTGATATTAAAACAAAATTAAAAGATGTCTTAGTTTTCCCCATAGAATTTTAACATGTCAAAAGCCGTATCATCCCAATGTGTTTCTTAAGCTAGCATGCACTACTGCTACTACTAGTAGTGTTTTAAATCCGGACAGGGAGTTTCTATTGTGAACATATAGGAATAATTAATATTCTTTTTAAAGGCTTTTTTCTTTTAACCAAACACTCAAGAAATATTTTAATTTCATGGTTAAAGAAAGGCAATAGGTAATGCCTGTCATTTTCTTGTTTTCTAATAACTAAGAGGAGATAACTTAATTTATTTGTTGTTAGTCATTCAGTTGTATCTGACTCTTTGTGACCCCATGGACTGTAACTCGCCAGGCTCCTGTGTTCATGAAATTCTCCAAGCAAGAATACTAGAGTGAGTGGAAAGTGAAAGTGAAGTCGCTCAGTCGTGTCCGACTCTTTGCAAGCCCATGGACTGCAGCCTACCAGGCTCCTCTCTCCATGGGATTCTCCAGGCAAGAGTACTGGAGTGGGTTGCCATTTCCTTCTCCAGGGGATCTTCCTGACCCAGGGACTGAACCCAGGTCTCCTGCATTGCAGGCAGACGCTTTAACCTCTGAGCCACAAGGGAAGTCCTTTTATTTGTTTTAGCAAATTCCTAAATGAAAACTGGGCAAATAGTACCATATCTGGCCAGTTGCAACCTACTACCTTGACCTGAATTCCCAGGGTTTCTTTGTTGCTATAACTCTTGATTAACTGGCCTTGGGTTCACTTTGTAATTTTCCTAGTCATCAGCAAATTCACTTGTATGACATTACTGCCAAATGAGAACAGTTAAATTACTGTAAATGAATATGGATCATCAAAAAAGCGAGTGCTCCAGAAAAACATCTACTTCTGCTTTAGTGATTATGCCAAGCCTTTGAATGTGGATCACAACAAACTGTGTAAAATTCTTCAAGAGATGGGAATACCAGACCACCTAACCTGTCTCCTGATAAATCTGTATGCAGGTCAAGAAGCAACAGTTAGAAACAGTTAGAACTGGACATGGAACAGACTGGTTTTAAATAGAGAAAGCAGTACATCAAGGCTGTGTATTGTCATCCTGCTTATTTAACTTACATACAGAGTACATGATGAGAAATGCTGGGCTGGATGAAGCACAAGCTAGAATCAAGACTGTCAGGAGAAATATCAATAACCTCAGATATGCAGAGAGTTCCAGAAAGAAAACTACTTCTGCTTTATATCTACTTCTGACACCAGACTAATGGCAGAAAGCAAAGAAAAACTAAAGAGTCTCTTGATGAAAGTGAGAGGGGAAGTAAAAAAGCTGGCTTAAAGCTCAACATTCAGAAAACTAAGATCGTGACATCTGGTCTCATCATTTCATGGCAAATAGATATGGAAACAGTGACAGACTAATTTGGGGGGGCTCCAAAATCATTGCAGATGGTGACTGCAGCCATGAAATTAAAAGATGTTTGCTCCTTGGAAGAAAAGTTATGACCAACCTAGACAGTATGTTAAAAAGCAGAGACATTACTTTGCCAACAAAGGTCCATTTAATCAGAGCTTTGGTTTTTCCAGTAGTCATGAATGGATGTGAGAGTTGGACCATAAAGAAAACTGAGCACCAAAGAATTGATGCTTCTAAACTGTGGTGTTGGAGAAGACTCCTGAGAATCCCTTGGACTGCAAGGAGATCCAACCAGTCCATCCTAAAGGAGATCAGTCCTGAATATTCATTGGAAGGACTGACACTAAAGCTGAAACTCTCCAATACTTTGGACACCTGACGCGAAGAACTCACTCATTGGAAAAGACCCTGATGTTGGGAAAGATTAAGGGCAGGAGGAGAAGGGGGCGACAGAGGATGAGATGGCTGAATGGCATCACTGACTCAATGGAGATGAGTTTGTGTAAGCTCCGGGAGCTGGTGATGAACAGGGAAGCCTGGCATACTGCAGTCCATGGGATTGCAAAGAGTTGAACACAATTGAGCAAATGAACTGAACTGAACTGAAGTGAATGTGATGCAGGGTTGTGCCATGAAGAAAACCTTATATTTATAGACATTTAATTATGTTCATTGAATTTATCTTATTAAATATCATTACCATTTTAAAAAACTGAAATAAAAAAACTTTTAATTTAAAAAAATAAAAATTAAAAAAAAAACTGAAATAACAGTATTTAATAGCATCCAAAGACACAAAATATTTGGAATAACTATTAGAAAAAAAAAAAAAAGAAAACTTAAAATTTTACACTAAAGACTATACTATAGTGTTGAGAGAAATTAAAAATAACAGAAACAAGAGAGAGAACTGTGATCATGGGTCATAAGACAAAATGATGTCAAAAGTCTGATGTCTGATCTATAGACTTAATGCAGTCGTGTCTGACTCTATGCCATCTAACAGACCGTACAGTCCATGGATTCTTAGGCCAGAATACTGAAGCAGGTGGCCTTTCCCTTCTTCAGGGGATTTTCCCAACCCAGGGATTGAACCCAGGTCTTCTGCGTTGCAGGCAGATTTTTTACCAGCTGAGCTACTAAGAAAGCCCAGATGTAATCAATTTCATTATAAACCCCAGTGAGCTTTTTTCTGGTAGAAACTGACAACCTTTCAAAAATTTACATGGAAATGCAAAGGATACAGCATAAACAAAGTTTTGTTTTCTTTAAAGGAAGACTTACGAGACTTTATTTTAAGGCTACAGAAATCAAGGGTGAGGTATTGGTAAACTGAGGGCCACAAAGACCCATGAATCAGAAGAGTTCAGAAGTGGGTCCACAAACACACAGTAAACTGATTTTCAGTTGAGGCTGAACTTTGGTTGGGAAAGGATAGCTTTTTAATAACAAACAGTGGAATATTTAATAAAAATAGAGGAAAATTAGATATACATGTGTTAAAAAACATTCGCCTCTTATCTCACATCATACATAAGAAATAATGCAAACTGGATCTCAGACTTATATACAGAGGCTAAAAATGAGAGGTGAAATCTTTGCAATAATGGAGCAGGCCAAGATGGTGTAAATAAGAACTCATGCTCCGAATCTAATAAAAAAACCTCAACACAAGACAAAATGAAAACTATAATACAACTTCATTTAAATATATAGATATATATTTACTTGAATTCCTTGAAGTTACTTGAGTAAAATATTACAAATATTTCCATTAAAATCAGAAACAACAGTGTTGTCTTCTACCAGGCCTACTACTCAACATGATAGTGTAACTAAATCCAAGCAAACAGAGAAGAAAGCAAGAGATAAAAATATTTGCAAATAAAATATAAATCTGTTATAACTTCTGGATAATGCAATTAACTACCCAAAAATCAAGCAAAGAAACCAAAAAACTACCAGATTTAAGAAGTTTGCTGAGAAGGTCAAATACAAGAACAGAAAAGTCATTTGTTCTTCTATACACTAGTAATAATTAATTTTGAAAATATAACTAAAGGGACCATTCATAATGAAAAGCAAAACTGAAAAGTACACAGGAATGAATCTAGCAAGGAATGTTCAAGATTCCTTATGATTAAAAACTATAAAATATGAATATAATGCTACTGAAAGACAGGAAAAGAGTGGAGATGGAAATACACAAATTCCGTATTACCCTAATCAAAATCCAAAAACAATTTTTAATAGAACTTGACAATTTAATGCTAACGTATACCTGGAAGGTGAAACTTTCACTTTTTATATCTCAATATTATTTGAAAATCTACAAATACATACTTGTGTCACTTGTATAATAATTTTTTCCAGATCTATTGAGATATAATTGATGTAAAATACCATGTAAATTAAAGGTGCCAACAGGTACATGAAAAGGTTGTTGAACAACAACTAATGTTGTTCAACATTAGTCATTATCAAGGAAATGTACATCAAATCTACAATGAGGTTATCACCTCAAACCTCTTAGAACTGCTATGAACAAAAAGACAGGACATAACAAGTGTTCGTGAGGATGTGGATAAAGGGAAACACAGTGCACTGTTGGTAAAGTAAATTGGTAATGTAGATATACCTTACATCTTTCTTATATATACACACACACACACACATATGTGTGTGTGTCTGTGTTGTATATAAAACGGGATATTATTCAGCCATAAGAAAGGAAGAAATTCTGACATTTTTAACAATATGAATAAATCCTGAGGATCTTATACAAAGTGAAGGAATAATTTTTAATTAATAATAATTTTTCTACAGTTTAATGATCAAGTTCCAAAGTTACATTTATACAAACTTCCTAATGAGAGAAAGTCTGTAACTACCAGACTACTACCATAGCTATATTTACACTTCTTTATGATGTCTATTTACATGTAAATTACATTTATAACATTCAAGTAGTTTAGATTGTGAGAATATCCATTTTTATTTCTTTGTAAGTTTGAAAGAGGAATAAAGAAAAAACTACCAAATATCTCATTTCCATATTTAGGAATTTCAATAGCATCCTCAGACAGTGAAATAATTCACCTCAGTGGGATGTAAAACCAAAATTCAGTGAAATAATTAGGAGTACTGCCTGCTTTATATGGCACTGCAGGACTGTATCCTGCAGGTCTGCAAGCTGAAACCAATGTAAAGCAATCTTGACAACTGGATCTGTAACTTATAAGAATTTTATAAAAAGCATTTAATATTCTCTTATTACTGTCAGAAATATATAGGTAGGAAAATGAAAAATGATAAAATTAACGTTTATTTAATATACTGTACCTTAAAACATTAGAATCATTGAGAATCAACTGATCAGAAGTAGTCTGAATGGACCTGCCTTATTCTCATCATTTGAAGTATCAAGCAAGCATCTTTAGGGCTTCCCACGTAGCCCTAGTGGTAAAGAACCCGCCCTCTAATGAAAGAGACATAAGAGACTTGGATTCAGTCCCTGGGTTGGGAAAATTCCCTGGAGGAGGGCATGGCAACCCACTCCAGTATTCTTGCCTGGAGGACGCCATGGTCAGAGGAGCCTGGTGGGCTACAGTCCATGGGGCTGCAAAGAGTTGGACACAGCTGAAGGGACTGAGCATGCATGCATGCATGCAAGCATCTTGTATATTCCTTAAAAAATTAATTCTAAGTTTGGATCAACTTCCAAGATTGTATCCTTTGTACTTCTAATGTTGTGACTTATCTCCTAGAGTTCTTCCAATGTGAAGATTTGGGAATCATCACTTCCTCTGGCATATCTTCAGCCTTTTCATCACAACCATTTTCCTCATTTATGTTGAAAAGCCTACCTGTCTGACGTGCCTCTAGCTACATGTTTGTGCATGCTCAGTCATCTCTGATTCTTTGCAATCCCATGGACTGTAACAGTCCACCAGGCTCCTCTGTCCATGGGATTTCCCAGGCAGGATTTAAGAGTCTCTCAAAAAGTGGCGGCATCAACATTCCCACAGTCAGCAATTTCTCCATAACTCCAGTTACATTCTATCTAATTTCATTTCTAGTGTTATCACTTTTCATTTCCTCCTGCATTTTTATCTTTGTTGATCAAATTCTGTTTTTAATCATCCATTTTGAAAAAATGTCAAGTGGGCTTCTCACTGGTAAACAAGGAGGGATCACCACTTCATGCTTTGCAGTCTGTACATGAGCTGAGTAACACACACAGTGACCAACTGCTAAAAATAACTTTGAAAGAAGTGACATGACATATGCATATTTGTTATATGTATAGTGAGTTGAGGACTGAAGAGTTAAGTGATGAAACGTGTACGGTATGCAATTACTAAGTCGATATACCATGATAACTGAAATATAAACCTACTGTGAGAAGACTGGTACTATTTAACTAAACTGTGGAGATTGAAATTCAAATGCCAAAGCCATGTAAAGCAAAGAACTACCTCTCCGTAAACGCTGCTATTTATATGGTATAACACTGCGTGTGCACTCAATCACTCAGTCACATCCAACTGTATGTGGCCCCACAGGCTGATGCCTGCCAAGTTCCTCTGTCCACAGGATTTTTCAGGCAAGAATACTGGAGTGGGTTGCCATTACCGATTTCAGGGGATTTTCCTTACCCAGGGACTAAACCCGTGTCTCCTGTGTCTTCTGCATTGCAGGTGGATTTTTTACCTGCCTAGCCACTAGGGAAGCCTTGGTTTAACATGAACAAATGAAAAATTTACCAAAAAATCTTTGACATTTGCCTTCATTACCAAATGACATAAATCTAAATAAAAGAATCAAGCAAGTTCTACAGGTATAATTAGTCTTTGACTTTTACACATTGGGTTTTCACAACAACAAACTTTTGAACACAGTAAATTCATATCTATAATCATCTTTCATAAATGGGATTTGGATTTTAGAATGGAGATCTCAAACTCTCATATGGTGGCACTGCTGGAAAACAGTACTGTTTCTGTTGTGTTTACATCCTTCTACAGTAGAGTTAATTTGTGCAATTACATGAATTTACTACATTTTGACCTGATACAAAAAGTTCTGGAAAACAAAATCAGCAATGGTGGTGAAAAAAGCAAAGTAGTAGTAAGAAAGACAAGGTCTGACAAATTTAATTCCACTGAGACAAGCAGACTCTTTAGTATCAGAGAGTCACTGAATTAAGCCAGTTTTTCTCACTGTCAATATAAACAATCAAAAAAAAAAAAAATAGAGCAAGACCCACACAAATTGCAAATATTTTTAAACTTAACATATAATCAGAAATTGCATTATAAATTCTGACAGTAGAACCCCTCATATATTAGACCACTGTATGAATTTTGCATTACAATAGAAAAGTAGAGGATGTTTTTACATCTATTAATATTCATTATAAGTTCTATGCTGATAAACTGAATAAACCATTTGTATTGGTAGAAAAGAAATTTGAAGATCAAAAGAAAGCATGCTCACAATTTTTAGGTCACAGAAGGACCAAAAAATATCCTTTAGCACATTAGTATCCCTCTTTGTAGGAAGTCAAAATATTGTGGTATATAATCTTATTTTCTCTTCAAACTGATTACCACTCTCTATTTGACAAAGGAAATATTTGAGAAACAGAAGAGACAGAAGTAGAACTCACATTTCTGAATTTTGCCACTTCATTACTTCTTCTAAAACATTTTAGACAGGAAATTTTAAGTTAATAATAAAGGGTAGACGGGAATGCTTGATTTAGTATTTAACATATTCTATAACATATATTTTTAGCATATCACTACTTGTCATTTATTCAAAAGTCAAAATGATCTAATTACTTTACCTACCCCAACAATCCGTTTCATAGCATCCAATTTAGCAGAATCTTTGTTGCTCTCTAACATTTGCTTTAGATCTTCATTTCTACACACAAAAAAGAAAAATTGCATATTTAGACTTTATATTACATAGGCATTAAAACATGTAATTTTAATAACATGATGTACATTATTACCAAATTATTTTCTTATTTATAGTTAAATACATGTTTCTCTTCTAACCCTACAAAATAATATCAAAGTGGCTAAATGGAATAGAACACTACCCTAACAAAGACATCTACAAGTTAAGTACAAATAAAAGTAGGAAAATCAGAACAAGACTCAAGAAGTTATGTCAATGTCAACATCTTGGTTGTGATATTGTACTATAGCTTATCATTCAAGGAAACTGGGTAAAGGGTACACAGACTTTCTCTGCATTACTTTTTATACCTGTGTATGAATCTACAATTATTTCAAAATCAAAAGTTTAATTATAAAAAAGTTATATAACAATCACAACATATTTATAGATGACACACCATTTTTTTTAAATGGTCAAAAAACCTGAACAGGCATTTCACACACAAAAAAAGATGAGGAATACTGTTAAATACTTAAGGTCATTAACTATCAACAATGCAAATTTAATGAGAAACCATTACACATCCATGAGAATAAATGAAATTAACACAATGACAATAACAAATGTTGCCAAGGCTATAGAGCAACTAGAACTCTGATACACTGCTGGTAGGAACATAAAAGAGTACAATCACTTTGGAAAAAATTGGGAGTTCCTTCCAAATTTAAACATAACCTACTATGTGATCCAGTCATTCCACTTTCAGAGAAAGAAAAACATAATTCTACAGAGTAACTTAGAGAATATACATAGCAGCTTTATCCATAGCAAAAAACCAGAAACAATCTAAATGTCCATCAGCAAAATGGGATTTAGCCATACACTGAAATATTACTCAGGAAGGGAAAAGAACCAACCACTGATACATGCAATAATACGGATGAAGCCTCAAAATTATTGTGACTGAAAGACACCAGACACAAAAGACCATAATTGAATTAATTTAAAGTTCTAGAAAATGCAATCTGTAGGGACAGAACCAAGGTAGTGGAATCACAGGTAGAAGGAGAAGTGGACAAAGGAACATTAGAAATTTCTTCCATAAGAAGATGGAAATGTTGTGTATCTTCTTAATTGTGGTAGTGATTTCACAGGTGTATACATCTGTCAAAAACTCATCTAATTATAATCCAAAGTTGGATAATTCGGTGTATGAGAATTATACCTCCATTAAAATGATACTAAAAAGTCTTTGTAGTGTTTTATTCACATGTGTGAATAAGATAGAAATACTCCAAAAGATTAAAAGACATTTAATCTGTTTCTGAAAAATACATTATTAAGGATCTGATAAGCCACTATTATACATACTCTGAAATTAAGAGTATCACATTTAAGTCTCAAGCCCATTCAAGAATTTAAATCACTGAACCTTATTTTAGGACAGCACTGAAAAATCCTCTTAAATGACTATAAAGACTGTAGTATTACAAACTATAACTAACCACTTTGTACTCATTATCAGTTTATGATTAGCAACTTTTAACAGTTTATACAACAAACTCTCCAGAAAAGATTTTTAAAATTTACTTCACATAGTTTCATGCAATATGATCCAAAGTGCTCACATGCATGTGCGCACCCAAAGTATCAGAAGCTCTCTGATCTCAGCTTAAGCTTAAAAGTAGGTGAGAAGAGCTTCCTTAACTACTCTAAATAGACAGCCTTGACAAAAGTACTTTACTTTTTACATTTTACAAATTTAGGCCTAATATAGGCAGTAAACACTTACCAAGAACAAATGATCAATCATGTGTTATTATGAGCTGTGTCCCTTCCAAAATTCCTATGTTAAAATCCTAATCCTCAATACCACAGAATATGAGTGTATTTGAAGAATCATTAAAGAGGTTAATTAAATTAAAATAGGTCAACATAGGTGGGCCCTCATCCAATATGAGTGATTTTTTATAAGAAGAGCAGGTCAGGACTGCTTCACAACGACCAAAAGATGACCATGTGAGGGCACAGCAAGCAGGTGGCCATCCGCAAGCCAGGAAGAGCGGCTTCAGAGGAAACCAGATCTGCCAAAACTCTGATCTGCAACTTCCAGCCTCCAGGATCCGGGGAAATAAATTTTTTATTAGGCCACTGAGTCTGTAGTATTTTGTTATGGCAGTCCTAGCAACCTAATATTGGAGTTAAATGTTACAAACTGTTACTGCAGGAAAAATAAATAAAGGCAATGAGATTTATTATGAAAAAGTTACCCTTCCTTTCCAATCAGCTCATAAAATTAAATACAATGATGACCACTAGCAAGACACAATAAATAATCACAATAACTACTTTTCTCTAATTAAAAATATAGCTAGAAAACATACAAATAGTAAGACAGCAACATATAAGAACTACATCTGAGGATATATAACAACCAAATATAAAATACTCCAATTGCTCACTCCAATGAATTCTGAATTCCTTCTTAAAACTCCCTGTTCTTTCACACTGCACTGTTAACTGAAAAGGAACAAAAATTCCTTCTGTTGACATTTTTTGTGGCAGGAACCACAAATAAGGTTTTTCCCCCCTACTTTTTGCTATTTCCCTATTTTACTTACTGACCATGCAGGCTTTTATATTAAAAAAAAAAAAAAAAACCTAAAAGAAACCTTTAAAAACTTTTTGTAAATAAGAACTTGAAAAAAGGTAAAGTAATTAGATAAGTAAACAGAAAGAAAATGTGACCACACATGTACAGGTCAAAAAAAAAAAATTCATTTTCTTATGTCTGATCCCTTTTTTCCCCCAAGAGTATTCTACCAATCTTCTCTAGAAGTGTTATCTGGAGAGAAAAGTGAGCAATGAAGAATAATGAAGTGTCAATTTTCAGGACATTCCAACCTCCAAATCCAGGTGTAATCTTATTCACAGCCTAATGAAAACTTGGTTTGTTCCTAACGCTACAGTTCCCTTCCCCAACACCTTCATGTCCTGACCCGCTCTCTTAAACTAAAAATAAGTGAACAGGAATCCGACATTAAAGTCAAAGGTTTTGCTCTTCATGGTTAACAGAAAAGATGGTCTTCAATAACAAATACAAGTATCTTCAGTGTTATCATGGGTAGAAAGCTAGTAACTTTGAGGTTCAGAGAAAAGAAACAAGAAAACTCCTAGGCACTGCTTCAACCTGATGTAATATTCAACTTCTCAGATATGTCATAAAGACCTGTTGAAAATTCTGATATAAATTACATATCTCTACCCAAATTGCTCTTTGCTTGTCACCAAAACAGTAAAGATATGGGAAAGTTAATACCATAACACCTCATTTAACTCTCAAAATATGTTCACTTGTACTGAGCCATTTTAGGTCTACCTCCTTCATTATACAAATTCAAATATGGTCAATTAACATGTATTACTACATTAATCTTAAGAATTTAGAAATCAGTTTTATAATTTTGCAAAATCTAAATAAGGAACAAAAAGAAATTCTTTGTGTGAAACATCAAGAGTTGATTCAAAACAATACTGAATTAGTAACATTTTCATTGATTCTACCAAAAACCAATCCAAATATTGCTTTTTTAATTTACCTAGTTCTTAATTTATCTACTTACCTGTAGCTTTTCAGCTCTTGAGTATTAAAATACAACTTTATTTTTACATAAGTGACATCTTGTGGTGTTAAGTGGTATAACTTTTCCTTTCATGTTCAAAATAAGCTTGTTCTTAGTTTTCAGAACCCAAGAAAAAAAATAACTGCAAAGTTAAAGAAAATCTTACTGTTACCAAGAAGTCACTTTTACTTCAGCACTGTGTAAAGCAGCAACTATTCAAAAAGCAAAGTTTTAACAGTTACCCTTTCAGAATTTAAGAAGCAGTAAAGCTTTTACATTGTATAAATAACCTCTTTTTTAAAAATCTGCAGTCCATAACTCATCAAAACCTCCTACTCCTTCGCAAGACTGTGTAGATTAAGGGGAAACACACGGCACCGCTGCACACTGTCTCACTGCTTCTCCAAGTGTGATCTGAGAAGACTGGTCCAAGGACCACTCCCAGCGCACAAAGTCCTGCCACTAATCCATAGCAGACAGAAACCGAGAGCAAATACTTAGGCACTTCAACAGTGTAGTTTTATATTTTTGAATCTAACAGAAAACTAGGGCTAGCATTTTGCATGCTTTTTCCAGCAATTCATTTTTTATTGTATTTTACAGAAGTATCTATCCATAATGGATTGGAAATTTAAAAGAAGAAAAGGGCCCTTCACCAGTTTGAGAGCACTGTACTACAGAATAACTTCCTTTTCTCTCAAAAGAATTACCAAAATTTGGGTACTATAGGAAGTAACACTTGAATTTTAAATCCTGGAATGATGGATTGGGAAAAGTGATGAATAGTGATTTCCAATCGGCAGTAAAGTACATCCTCAAAAGGACGAATCAAAAATCTTTGAGGAGGGGAGGACTGAAACATTCTCAAGCCCCACCAAGAAATTCTAAATCATGGGCACCTCTTCATGCTTTGACAGCTACTCAAATGAAAGATGCTTCCACCCCAAAAGGTCTACTGTATAAACGAATGCTGCCGCTCAATCACTCAAGTGTGTCCGGCTCTTGGTGACTCCATGGACTGCAGCCACCAGGCTCCTCTGTCCATGGGACTCTCCAGGCAAGAACACTGGAGTGGGCTGCCAATTCCTTCTCCAGTAAGGCTGGGAACAAGAGTCAAAATTTACTTTTCTCTAGAACTGTGCAGCATTAAGGTACTGCACTTCATAACTAGTTTCCGTGCACAAGGTGAAACCTCAGTAACTTTGCCTTGGATGACACTCAAAACTTTATGTAGTTTTGGGCACAAAGTATTAATTAATAAACACAAAAGTGAGAAAAACCAGAAATTCCAACAGCCAATCATCCATTTATTAACTCTCTAAAGGGTGAAACCAAAAATTATCCAAGTAAATATGAACTTTTTCTACTATACTCTCACAAAACTAAAAAAGAATAGTCTACAACTGCTATCACAACATCCTCAGTCCCTGGTCATCTTCGTTTTCTCTTTGCTCTTCTATAAAAATTTCTTTCAGAAAAGTAACAAATAACCTCCTTATTTAAAAATCCAATGCAGAAATCTCATGAATACTTTTAGATTATTTGATATAACTGACTACTTCTCTTCTATCTCTGAATTCCTTCTTCCCTTAGATTCTATAATTCTCCATCTCATCTGGTTCTAATTTGCATTTGTGACATACCAATGAACAAAAATGATGAAAATCCCTGCCCTTGTAGAGTTATCATTTTAATAAGTAAAAGAGACAACAAACATAATAAAAGAATAAGTTTTAAAATCACAAGATGATATGAGGGAAAAACAGAGCAAAGGGAGAGGGAATGCAGAAGGGAAAGGAAGAGGTAATTTTAAGGAGGGTGGTCAGCACAGGCTGAGTAAGGAAACATCTGAACAACATTTGCAAGTGAGGCAGCCAGTCACAGCAGCACTGGAGGGGAGGGACAGAGTCTCCAGGCAGAGCAGATGAAGGAAGGTAATAACACTAGAGGCTCTGGTGTCCACCCTGAATGAAGTAAGGAACCATAGGAGGGTGATGAACAGAGAAGTCACAGTCTAACACACAAACAGAATCACTCTGGCTATTGTGTTTAGAATACACTGTAGGGACTTCCAGATCTGCCCACGGTGCTCTTCTTGTAAGACACTAAACCTGCCACAGAAAATGACTATAAAACCTAGAAAAAAACAAATAAGGAAACTTTCTCAAGTCATCCAGGCAGAACCTAAGGGGCCAAGATCATGGAAGGAATGGAAGCACATAAAGTGGGTTTTTATTCACATCAGCTTTTTTCCCGACTGCATTTCTCAAATCGCTATCTGGGAGAATAGAATCCAAGGATAAAAATGACAGTTTTAAAAGACTAAAAAGACGAACGTTAATGTTTGTGGCTACCGAAGGAACTGGAACTTAAGGGTGAAACGACAGAGTAGGGAACAAGTGAAAAGGTACACAAAACTCTGTGTACAAACTCCCTTCAAGTAGTTGACTACGTTTTCACAGAGTAAGAATGTGGGAAATCCAGTAGAAAACAACAGTGGCTGGGGGTTAAATATTGACACCTGAGCAGAGATTTCAGCAACCACACACTGCAGGGAAGAGAAGCTGGAAACCAAGTCTCCCGAGGAGATGTGGTGGTCTGGTTCCTCAGTCATGTCTGACTCTCTTGTGATCCCATGAACTGTATGGCCTGCCAGGCTCCGCTGTCCATGGGATTTCCCAGGCAAAAATACTGGAATGGGGTGCCATTTCCTTCTCTAGGGAGGTGTTGGTAAATACCCTGGCCTTTCTGTTAAGACCACAGGAGGGGCACAATTGAAAAGTAAGGATACTTCTTAGGCATATAAGAAAAATTGAAATAGACAAAACCTTTAAAGCCTAAAACTGAACTTAAACAAGACCAAAGCACTCTGCTAGCACTGTACTGTCAGAAAGAACAACAACAACAAAAAAAAAACACACAGTCCTCTTTGGAAGACATAATTCAGAGACTCATCTATGTTCCTGACTACCTAGCATCTGATCAAAACTTGAGAGACACTAAAAGCAGGAACAAATGACAGGAAAGAGAGAGTGAGGGTGGGAGGAAAGAGGGAAGGAGAGAAGGGAGAGAAAGGACAAAAAGGAACAGAAAGAGATCTGGGGTACTCACAAACTAGAGTTATCAAATAGGGACTTTTAAACAACTACAGTTAATATGGCCAGGAAAATACAGGAAAAGATGGACAAAAGAAATAATAGAGAATGTCAATAACATAGTAAAATCTGTACAAAATAATCAAATGAACATTCAGAAATTAAAAGTGTAGTTTATGAAACGAAGAACTCACTGGATAGGTTTAAGAGCAGACTGGAAATAGCAGAAGACAGGCCTACTGAAAGCGAAGGCAGGTCAAGAGAAATACACAATCTGAAGCACCACGAAATACAAGAATGGAAAACATCGAACAGCACATCAGAGACATGCATAATACATTCAGAACATCTAACATACCTAAAAAGAGGCAGAAGAGACAAGTGAAGTGAAATGAAAGTCACTCAGTCGTGTCCAACTCCTTGTGACCCCATGGACTATCCAGTCCAAGGAATTCTCCAGGCCAGAGCACTGGAGTGGGCAGCCTTATCCCTTCTCCAAGGGATCTTCCCAACCCAGGGATCGACCCCAGGTCTCCCTCATTGCAGGCGGATTCTTTACCAGCTGAGCCACCAGGGAACCCAAGAACACTGTAGTGGGTAGCCTATCCCCTCTCCAGCAGATCTACCAGACCCAGGAATCGAACTGGGGTCTCCTGCACTGCATGCAGATTCTTTATCAACTGAGTTATCAGGGAAGCCCCAAAAAGAATGGGACAAAAGCAGATTTCAAAAGCTAATGGCTAAGAATTTTTCTAAACTGATGAAAGACGTACTATATATTTTAAAATCTTTAACAAACAGGAAAAACATAAAGAAAGTCACACACCCAGAGACACAGACACAGACACACACACACACACACACACACACACACACACACACAAGGTCTAGAATAGTCAAACAGCTAAAAATCAAAAGATAATGAGAAAAACTTTAATGTATGCAAAAAAAGGACATTTCCTTAAGAAAAGGGTCAACAAAACTTTTCAATAAAGGGGCAAATATTTTAGGCATTACATGCCATACCATCTCTGATGACTGTAAAGTAAAATCAGCTAATACAATACATACATAAATGGGCTGGCTGTGTTCTAATAAAACTTTATACATATGAGGATTTCTGGATGGCACAGTGGTAAAGAATCCACTTGCCAATGCAGGAGACCCAAGAGACACGGGTTTGATCCCTGGGTTGGGAAGATCTCCTGAAGCAGGAAATGGCAACCCACTCCTGTATTCTTGCCTGGAAAATTCCACAGACAGAGGAGTCTGGCAGGCTACAGACCATGTGTTCACACAGAATTAGATACTACTAAGCAACTGAGCACACATGCACAAATGCGCAGGCCATAGTCTATTAATCCTTGTTTTAAAAGGACCAACAATAATACCAACAGCCAACTTTTCAAAAGAATTTACAGAGGTCAGAAGAAAATCAAATGACATCTTTAAAAAGCTGAAAGAAAAAAGGCCAACAAACAACAAACCCACTTAAAGAAAATACACTTCAAAGCTGAAGGTGAAAAAAAGTGATTTTCAGACCAGTAACTGCTGAGGATCTGCTGCCAGGATATAAAAGGATATCATTTCAAAAGGAAGACAACTCTAAATTTACATGAGATTTATTCTAAATTTATACCTTTCATCTACAAAGGAAAACTTCCATCTATAAAGCAGAACTAATAGAAGAAAGACATATATCCACGAGCATGACTGGCACTTTTAACACACCTCTCTTAGAACAAGCAGATAAAAACATTCAATGAAGATGTAGAAAATATGAACACAAACAACCAGCCTAACCTGACATGCATAGAACAGTATAGCCAACAACTGTAGAAAAACATTCTTTTCAAGTGCACATGGAACATTACTTATCAAAATAAAATTATATGCTGGATAAGATCTTAACAGATTTCAAAGATCTAAAATCATTTAGGGTACATGGAATCTAACTAAAAATCCATAACAAAAAAAAAAACAAACTAGAAAATGCTCAGATGTTTGGAAAGATAAGCAACATACTTTAAATAACCTACGAGTCAAAGAAAAAATCATCAGGGATATTAGAAAATAATTTGAACTGACCAACAAAATTACAACATCTCACAACTCATGATATACAATAAAAGCAGCACTTATAAGTAAATTTATATTTCTAATTGGAAGGACTGATGCAGAAGCTGAAACTCCAATACTTTGGCCACTGACTCACTGGAAAAGACCCTGACGCCGGGAAAGATTGAAGGCAGGAGGAGAAGGGGACAACAGAGGATGAGATGCTTGGATGGCATCACCAACTCGATGGACACGAGTTTGAGAAAGCTCAGGGAGTTGGTGATGGACAGGGAGGCCTGGTGCGCTGCAGTCCATGGGGTCGCAAAGAGTCGGACACAACTGAGCAATCGAACTGAACTGAAATGCAATATAAATGAAGAAAGATTGAATATCAATATTCTAGGCTTCCATTTCAGGAAACTAGAAGAATAATAGCAAATTAAACTCAAATAACAAGTAAAGAAATAAAGTATAAGGGGAGAATTCAATACAACAGAAAGAAACTACAATAGATGAAAATCAACAAAACTAAAGGATGGTATCTTTCACACAGGTTGTTAAGAAAACTTAATGAGATCATTGTAAAGCACTTACCACCGGGCCTAGAACATTCATTTATTTGGTATCTACTAGGTTCCAGGAACTATTCTAAGTACTGGGACTTACATTTTAAGTGAGAATGCAGGGGAGTCGGGTATGGGTGAGGGGGAATGACAGAAATGACAGAAGCGGGAGGGAGGGAGGGAAGGAGAGAGGGAAAGGGAAGGGAAAAATAAATATAAACAGAATAAGTACTATTTGAATGATTAAAGTAAGGTAATACAAATAAAGTAAGACTGGGCAATCACAAAAGATCTCTACAGGTAGAAGTGATCAGTTAAGCTGAGATCTCAGAAGACAAGGAGCCAACCATAGGAATTTTGCAAAGATACATAGCAGGAACAAACACAGATTATAAAGACCAAAAGAAGGTCTACAAAGGGTCTGTAAAGTACACAATGGTTGTTTTCTCAAGTACACTAAACACAGAATACATATGAGTTGAAAGAACAAATGAACATAAGCTATATACTAACATGTTCCTCAGAGAATACAGGGAAACTCTAAGCTTTCAATGGATTCTCAAAATGGTCCACGACCCCAGTAAAAGTTAAAAACTACACATACATCTTCCATGTATACATTCTACGTGTGCATGTTTTAAAAACCATGATGTCATATATACATCAAAAAGTCTCCACATTTGCCAAACCCTTTACCAACGTCCTCAGCTACTATTCTGTTGGCAGGCAGCAGGAAATAGATTTTACTTTTGCTCAGGATATAAGGAATACTTTCTAGAATGCGACTGCTCATCCTTAAAGTTTTAAAGGAAATATCACAGAGCCATTCAGCTACTTAGGAACAAGCTAATATTCTTTTTTCTGTTTAACAGCACCATAAACCAAAGTTGCCACTTTCGATAAAAGATTAAAAAGACTGATGGAGTCTCAAAAGTCATTTAAATTTGATAAATATAAACACAGAAAAGTTTTTAAATTTTTGCACTAAGAATAAGTGCCATAAACTTAAGTCAAAAAACAAATAAAATGAATTTGGAATTTAACTCAGAGCTAATTTCTTTAGAATACAAAAGACCCTTAACTAATCAACAAGAGCTGATCCAACAGGGAAATGGGCAAAGGACATATAAGGTATTTCATTGAGAAAATAAACCAATAAATATGAGGGAGAAGATGTAATGCACTAATAATTATAAAGATTCAGTGTAGTAACATTTTAAAATGTTATTATATATTATCATTTGGTAATATTATACATATATATGATCATTTGGTTTACAAATTTTTTTCTAGAAGGATACACAAGAACTTTTCCATTGTGATTATCTTAGGGGGTACAGGAATGGGGAAGTGATACATTTTCTCTATTACTAACATGCCTTACATTGATAACATATAATTACTTATTTAGTCACCTGAAAGCATTTTCTAGAACTTAAAACATTTATTTATTTATTTTAGTATCACAGAGTCTCTAGGAAGCATGCGGAGTTATTCACTATTCAATTAATAAGGAAGCCGAAGCTCAGAGAATGTAAGGATAACATGCAAGTAAAAAATTACACATGTAAGAAATTCTAAACATAATTTTCAAGTATACCACCACAGAATTAGGGAACTGCAGAGCAAAGAATTAAACCTGAGTCTTGTTTTGAAATCCAACATTCTTCCCATTTACCACATTACTATGAATTTCTAAAGTTGAGTATATTAAGAAAACATTTCAAGAATTATAGAATAAGTATAAAATCCATAACCTATGGTGCCACAATACTTCCCTAATTTTTATAATCGACCACAAGAAAACTGTTGTATTCTTTTTTCTCTTGAATTCAAAATTTTGTGAAAAGAAAACTGATCATTGGAACCATAATAAACACTAACTATTCTCAGTAGTAGTCTAAAGCATCTGTGATACACTTCTGTCTAAAGTCAAAATAAATTTTATTTTCACTGACATTACTTTGACTATATTTGGTTAACATTATCTCATGTAGATTCATCAGCTCAAAATTAATTAGTATTACAGAATAGTGTATTCCATCCAAACAATTCATCTTTGTTGGCTCACATGCCCCACTGATACTGGCATGCCACTGTAATAATGGGCATGGTGCCACAGGAGCAGATGGGCATAAACACAGACATGCCAAAGAGTCAGTGAGTGCATCAAGTATGAGTATTAGTATTAGATTTTCCTCCAAGAAATTCATAAACTACAGTAAAATAAATATAAGTTTTCTACTATATTCATAAGATATGCCAACTCAAAGCCAGATTAATTTTTAAATCCTTAAAAAGAAAAAAATCAACTTTCCAAGGCCACAGAAGGCAAGTTTTCCATCTGATGAGTTTGGATTAGCCTTCTGTTTAGGGAATTGAGGAAACCAATATTCAATCTCTACCTCAGACAAGCTTTGTCCCTGAAGCACTTGAAAATCTCAGTAAAAAATTCAGTTTTGAAAAAATCACTTGGCACTGTTACAAAATGAAACAGTTCTGTGATCTGTTGAACAACAATGTGAGTATACTTAACACTAATGGACTATATACTTAAAAATGGTTAAGATGGTAAATTTTATGTTATATATTTTTTAATCACAATTTTTAAAAAAGTCACACAGCCCTGTCAAGTTTTCTGATGAAGGCAATGTAGGCCAAAAAACCGAAAAAAATCCTACAATTTCCTATATGACAGGAAAAAAATCTGAAAATGTAAATCACTGAGCTTTACATGTTTATTTTAAATTCTACATTCTGTTGAAAAAAACTATTGTAATTTTCAAAAGATTAATTTATTTCCACATATATTTTTAAATTTTTGAAACATAAAACATATGATATTGACCAAATACTACTGAAATTTTTTATAATTTTTACCATATTAATGAAAAGTTTTAAAATACTAAAAATGCTAAAATAAAAAAAAAAAGGCGGGTGGGGGAATCATTTGTAATCACTATTATCCAAAATCATTTGTTAAGCACTATAAAAGGTACCAAGAAAGATGGCTCTGTGTGTGTGTGTCTGTGTGTGTGTATGTGTGTAAACAAAATCTATCTCTAACTTTCAGGAACTTAACTACATTTTCTTTTTAAAGAAATGTTCAAGGATCCAATCACCTTGGGAAATCCAATATGTCAGACAGGCAGAAAATTTAAGAACTGTGTATTTTTAACTTTACTTACTATTTTTTGAGATTTTTTTTAATGTGGACCATTTTAAGAGTTTTTATTGTATTTGTTACAACAGCATATGTCCTATGTTTTGGTTTTATGGCCACGAGTCATGTGGGGTCATAACTCCCTGACCTGGGATCGCGCTTGCACCCCCTGCACTGGAAGGTGAAGTCAACCACCAGACTGCCAGGGAAGTCTCTAATTTACTTTTAACTGGCCATAGCGTTCCTATCATCTTATGACTCCCAAACTTCTGTCTCTAGCCTAACTCTCCCCTAAGCTCGACTCATGTATCCAACTGTCTATTTAGCATCTCCACTCGGATGCCTAATAGGTGTCTCACACTTAACGTGCTCAAGCTCCTGAACACCTCCCCTCTTTAAAAAGTTCCTCTATATACAGTCTTCTTCATTTCAGGTGACACCAGTCCCAAACTTCCAGCTGTTTAGGCAAAAAGTTTGTGTCCATCCTTGATATCTTTTTCTCTCACACACCACCATTCAAACCATCAGCAAATCTCACTGGATCTACTTTCAAAATATATGCAGAATCCAATCACTGCTCCCCTCTACCACCGATCCGACTGAGGCATCACCTTATCTTCTTGCCAGGATAACTGTAGGGTCTCCTTGCTGGTCTCCCTGCCTCAGATCTGCAGTCTATTCTTAGTTCAGGAGACAAAGCGATATATTAAAAACATAAGTTGGGTCATCTCACTCTTCAGTTCAAAACCCTCCAATGGCTTCTTTCTCACACAGAGTAAAATCCAAGTCCTTACAAGGATGGACAAAAAGCCCTACACAATCTGGTCCTTACCTCTCTGCTCTCATCTACTACTCCCCCATCTTCCTTCATTCACTCTGTGCAGACATACTGGCCTCTTTGCTACGCTCTCACACCAGAAATTCTTTTGCCTCAGAGCCTGAGCACACACAATTCCTCTGACTGAAGACTTCTTTTTCCCCCGACTTCTGCAAGCCACCCCCTCACCCACTTCAGGTATTTGCAAGCATCTTTTCTTCACCCTGCTATTTCAAACTCAACCCAACCTCCATCTTAATTCTCTATCCTCTTTCCCTGCCTTATTTTTCTCTATAGAGCTCCCTGTTATCAAATGACTGACCATATACTGACTTATTTTATTGCTTATCTTCTTCAGATTGGAATACACTTCAGATTGGCATTTTGTCCACTGATTGATTAATCCCCAGCATTAAGAAGAGTACCAAGCAAAAGAAGGCACTCATATTTGTTAAATCCATAAGTTACTTCTATATTTTTTAGGTTATAGAAAGAAACATTAGAAATGAATAAGGTCTCAAGTATCCTGCAGACCATAACCTCTTTGAAAAAAGAAATACATGTGGCACACAGCAGGAACTTGATAATGACTGACTTCTGAATGCCCACTCTGCTCAAAACCTTCCAACGGCTTCTCTTCACACTCAAGAGTAGAATCCAAAGTCCTTACAAGCCCTACACAATCTGGCCCCCAACCTTCAACTCTCCCCTCTACCCTTCTGCCCCCACAGTACTAAATTTCCCCCTTATTCTTTAGGACTACATCCTTAACCTAGGCTTTAAGAAATTTTAGGTAACCTACTCCTAGAGTAAAGCTCTGCCAACCCATGATCTTGGGACCAGCCTTATTCATAAGCCTCTCGCTTATCCAGCTGGCATGCCACCTCACTCAGCTGCCAGGTTAAAGACACTGGCCTTCTAATTAGGTCAGTCCCTATCAGCAATACAAGTAATCAGCCCATCAATAAGCAGACATTGACTATAAATTGTTCACTTTTGTAGATCTATGAACTCTTTCCAGCTGACATGTTAAATAAGTCTTCCCTAAGTACATAAACCAAAGAATGTTATTCATAATAATGTGAAATATAGGAAAATCATTTCCTTCTTGATTATTCTACTTTGGGCTCTTCACTTTAAATTTTGAATTTGGACTGCAGGCAATTTGTTTTTGTCGGTAGTTCATTTATATTCACAATTGCAATACTGTCAAATTATTTCACTATAAAACATTTGTCATTCCATGAGCATTTGTAACTTTTCTGCAGTAAAAAAGAACATTTCAACCCACCATCTGTCTGATCTTTTCGGTTTTACTCATTCAGTTCTAGCAATGTTACCTCAAATTCTAAATATTTTTAGAAATAATATCTCACATCCTGGGATTTAGTAGTAAGGCTTGATTTTAAATATTCTAGATTTTCTCCTTGGATTTCACAAAATCAGTGATCTTAAAATTACATATTCTATATCTATGTTTTTTGGTTGAGTAGTTAAGATAAACTGTAAAAGTCAGAACTGAACCTCCTCCAAGAAAAAATGCAAGCTAAGCAAATAAAATAGAACACTGTTATAATCTGTAGCAAAGCAAGACTCTGCAGTATTTCATGATTTTTTTTGTTCAATATGGTAAACTTTTATTTGATTTGAAGAACATTTCAAGAATTAAATTATAGGAATCCTACCGTACCACTAAAGTGACAACCTTTATCCTGAACAGCTGGCCCTTTGTAGAACTAACAGTCTTACTTACAGGAAGACAAAAACAACTAATTCATCTACCTAGGAATGCACTGCAGATATCATTGTATAGCTTCTTCTTTTGTTAACAGTCACCTTAGAACACATGACATTTACTTAGTAAAAGAGCAATAAAAACACTGAAATTGGGAGTCTCCTAGTGGTCCAGCAGTTAGGACTGCTTTCACTGTCGTGGCCAGGATTCAATCCCTGGGCAGGGAGCTAGTATTCCACAAGCCACGCAGTGCAGCCAAAATAAAATAAAGCCCTGAAACTACCTTATATTTCATATGTTCCTTGCAAATAAAAACATTAGGGCCCAATTTATATATATAGCATGGCAACTATGCTGTTAACATTGCCATAACTAGATTAAGTGGCCATAAATTCCAACAAGCTAAGCAGAATTAACAAGATGAGCAGTTACCAAAACTGGAGTTATCAAACTCAAAGGTATTAAATCTTCAGAAATCAAAGATGATGACAAGGACAAAAATATGCCATGGAAATCATTAATGGAGTATATTTTCATACCAGCAACACCAAATTCCTAAACACAAGAGAAAGGAATTCACAATGAAGAGCCCGTGCCTCTTCATAATATGCTAACAACTCAGAGCTCCAACATTTTCAGCATTTCAAACTAAAATGTGTTTGACATTTCAAAATTCCAGCATGTCCATTTTCTTCAGTAAATCACTGCCCACCAACAGGCCAGCTGCCAGAGGACCCCCTGAGCCCTCAGCTACCCCAGGACCCTCCCTGTCTACCAGAAGGCTCAGGATGCAGCCCACCCACCAAAGCGTGAGCAAGAGCCCTGGGTCCAGCGGCACGTCGATCCCACCCTCAGCAGGCCAGCACTGTCCTGGGCCCAGCCCCATCCACCCAGAGGAGGGGACCAGACCTGGGACAAACAAGGCCCTAGAGCCAGCTGGTAGGACCCGCCCACTCATCAGCACTCTGACACCAGCTCCATGACCCCCTGGGCCTGGTCCCCCTACCTACAGGCTGACACCAACCAAGAGTTTAAGGTACAACGTAGAAAAGACAGTCTCTTCAACAAGCTACATGTACAAGTTGAGGTTAGAACATTACCTCACAGCATATATAAAAACAAACTCAAAATGGATTGAAGATCTGAAACCCTAAAACGTTTAGAACAGAGGCAGAATATTGACAAAAATCATAACTATTTTTTCTGGACCTGTCTCCTAAGACAATAGAGATAAAAGCAAAAATAAATAAGTGGATCTAATTAAAAGTGTTTGCACAGCAAAGGAAACAACCAGCAAAGGAGACAGACAATTTATGGAATGGGAGAAAATATCCACAGCTGATATTAGTGACAAGGGATTAATGTCCAAAATATATAAACAGCTCATACAAGTCAGCATGAGAAAAACCAAACAACTCAACACAAAATGGCAAAGATGTGGGGGAAAAGGGACTATTGTACGCTGCTGATGGCACTGTAAATTGCTGCAGCCATAAGGGTATGGAGGTTCCTCAAAAACTTGAAAGCAGCTATCATATGATTTAGCAATTCTACTCCTGGGTGGAATTTTATTCAAAGAAAACAAAAACAGTAATTTGAAAAGATATATACACCATAAGTTCACTGCGGAATTATTTAAATAGCCAAGGTACGAAAGCAATCTAAGTGTCCACTGATAGGTGAATGACCAAATACATGGTATATATATACAGACAACACACAAAACACAGTGGGATATTACTCACCCATAAAAAAAGAATGAAATCTTGCCATTTTCTACAACATGTAATGACCAAAGGGTATTAGGCTAAGGGCAACAGTCAGACAGGGAAAGATATACATGGAATCGAGAAAAACAAATGAACAAACATAACTAAACAGAAATAGAATCGCAGATACAAAGAACAGATGGTTTTGGGGAAAGAGGGTATCAGTGTACAAAATTCAGTTACAAAATAAATGAATCACGGGTAATGAAATGTACAGTCTGGAGAATACAGTCAATAAATATGAAGTATCTTTGTATGGCAAGAGACACCAGCTAGACTTATCACAGTGATCATTTAGAAATGTATAGAAATATTGAACCACCGTGCTGTGTACCAAGAACTAACATAGCATGTGACAGGTCAATTACTCACCAAAAACAAACATACAAACTTACAGAAAAAGAGATCAGATTTGTGGTTACCAGAAGTAGGGAGATTGGGGAGTGGGGGAATTGGATAAAGACAGTCAAAAGGTACAGACTTCCAGTTTTAAGTACTTTATCTCACAACTGGGAATGTGCTATACAACATGATAATATAACTAACACTGCTATACGTTATAAGTGAAAATTGTTAAGTAAATCCTAAGAGTTCTCATCACAAGGGAAAAAATTACTTTCTATTTCTTTAATGTTACATTTACATGAGATGATGGATGTTCATTAAATTTACTGTGGTAATAATTTCATGATGTATATAAGCCAAATCATTATGTTGTATACCTTAAACTCATACAGTGCTGTATATCAATTATATCTCAACAAAACTGGAAGAAATACAAAAACAAAAATATACAAACTAGTGTGTTACTATCAACAAGGCACTGACATCTGGGGCTGCAAAAGGAAAATAAACCAAAGTCAGCAGTGGCTGGAGAGCTCTCTAAAACAGAGCAGGAGGGCACTGATGAAGTGTGACTTGAGGACAACAGCCCAGCTGGAGTCTGAACTTCGACCACTTACTATCTTAACGGAGGTATCCACAATATGTGCTCAATGTTCCAGAAACTCAAAATATCTATCCAACCCTTACTCTAAAGTAACTCGTGACAGCCTATTCATTAACAGCAGATACTTCCTTGCATCGTGGTCAATCATCAAAGTGAAGTCACTCAGTTGTGTCGACTCTTTGTGACTCTTTGGACTACAGCCTGCCAGGATCCTCCGTCCATGGGATTTTCCAGGCAAGAATACTGGAGTGGGTTGCCATTTCCTTCTCCGGGAGATGTTCCCAACCCAGGGATTGAACCCAGGTCTCCTGCACTGTAGGCAGACGCTTTACCATCTTGCCACCAGAGAAGTCTTGGTCAACCATAGTTCTTGCCAGATAACAACGACCTTGTGGCTTTCATCTTTATAAGACCCGAACTCTTTTCCACTGTACAATCTTGAGCTACAATTCTTAAGATCCCAAATAAATTATTTCATTTGTAGCCCTCTGAATTTTCTTGGTTGATAAGACTGGCTCATCTTTACTTTCAATAAAGTTAACTCGAGAACATCCCTATAAAAAGGGATGTTTTACTCTCATTCAGATACATTTCTATATGTCCTGTGAAACTGAGAAAAAGCAGTGTGGATTGAGCTAGATGTGTTGTCTGTCGTGTGCCCAGTCACTCAGCCATATCCAACTCTCCGCGGCCCTTAGGACTGTACCCTACCATAACGTACACACACCAGAGACCCACGTAAAATTCCTAGTGGCCTCCACTGAGAAACACTGATATTAAAGGTTAAAGAGTTATATGTAATGTAATTTTCATGGATAATATAAAGCTGACAATAAATAAAATTTAAGTTAAAAAAGTAAGCTAGGCTTTATCATTTGCAATGCAAAAACACTGACATTGATTACATCATACTACACGATATAGTAAGACAACAGAAAAGCATGCAGTCCTTTGCGGCTAAATCAGCTCTGCAAATCAAACAAATGAAAAGACCACCCCAATTTCAGCAAGGACCGAAAAAATGCTACCTTGGTTACCTTTTAATTGTTAAATCCAAGGGCCACTTTTCAGCCTTCACTCCATCTGCCTTCTCTCAGCAACTCCTAACATAGTTAACCACTTCCTTGCTCCTCTCAGCTTGCTTTTTCTTTTAAACTTTCCTCTGGTTTCCTAGCCCTCTGAGCACTGTCTCCTTCCCTAGTTACTCATTCATTCACACCATAAATGTTGATGCTCCCTAAACTGCCTCTGCCTAACTGTTGTCTAAACTGCCTCTTCTTCTTAAAAGAAAAGTTCTCCCTGGGTGATTTCATCCATTCCCTTATTTTAATTACTACCCACAATTCTAAATGCTGATGCTTGAACCTGTATTTCATCTAAACGTGCATTTTCTTTTGCAACTCTCCTGGGTTCTATTTACTTGGCCTGAAGAACTCCCCCTGTTCTCCACCTGGCAAAATCTTCTCAGGATTTATGACCTAATACATTACCACCTCAGTGAAGCTTTCAACAACTTTTCCAAATAGTGTTAGTTACTATTCTAGTTCAGAAGTCATTGCAACTATACCATCTTGTGAAAAACTCACAAAATAGGCAAGTATTATCATACTCTCCCTAGAAATAAAGGCACTGAAGTTTGAAGAGATCAAGCAACTTGAACAAAGAAGCATTACTACAAGCAGAAAATATCAACTTAAATCCAGGTCTTTTCACTCTAGGTCCAATACTCTTTCTAGTACACTGTGATGTTCTCAAAAAAAAAAAAAAGAGAGAGAGATTCAGAAATTTAGTAGTTTTACCATTGTTAAGAAAAACTAATTAGTAATTTCTAGAAATTAATTTATAATTAAATGCTTAATCCAAAAACAAATTTATTAATTACTATTTTAAATTATACACACACACCCAAACTGGTTAAAATAAGTGTTTAAGACAAAAGAAAACACCTCATACCAATCAGAACAGCCATCATAGAAAAGAAAACTACAAATAATAAATGCTGGAGAGAATGTGGAGAAAAGGGGACTCTACTGCACTGCTGGAGGGAATGTAAACTGGTATAGCCACTATGGAGAACAGTATGGAATCCTTAACAAACCAGGAATAAAACTACCATATGATCCAGCAATCCCACTAGTGGGCATATCCCTGAGAAAACCACAATTCTAAAAGGCATACGTACCCCAATGTTCACTGCAGCACTATTTACCATAGCCACGACATGGAAGCAACCTAGATGTCAATATAGAAGGTGTGGGGGGGGGGGGGGGGTTATTATATATATACATATGTATATATATGTGTATATATATATATATATGAATATTATTCAGCCATAAAAAGAAACAAATTTGAGTCAGTTGTAGTGAGGTGGATGAACCTAGAATCTGTTACACTCAATGAAATAAGTCAAAAAGAGAAAAACAAACATCATATATTAATACCTAGTGGCTCAGTCGGTAAAGAATCTGCCTGCAATGCAGGAGACCCGGCTTCAATCCCTGGATCAGGAAGATCCCCGGGAGGAAGGAATGGCAACCCACTCCAGTATTCTTGCTTGGAGAAAATCCCATGGACAGAGGAGCCTGGCAGACTTGCAAAGAGTTGGATATGACTGAGCGACTAACACCTGCACTTTTCTTTCAACACATATATATGGGATCTAGGAAAACAGTGAACAATTTACAGAGAAGACATGGAGACAGAGAGGTGGAGAACAGATTTCTGGACACTGCAGAAAGAGAGGCTAGGAGAAACTGAGAAAGTAGCATTGACATATATATATATATATACTATCATGTGTAAAACAGGTTAACTGTCAGGAAGCTGCTATATAACACAGGGAGCCCAGCCTGGTGCTCCGTGATGACCTAGAGGGATTGAACTGGGGGTTGGGGGGAGGCTCCAGAGGGAGGGACAATATATGTATACACACACACACACACACACATATAATTATGACTGATTCGTGCTGATGTGTGGCAGAGACCACCTCAAAACTGTAAAGCAACTATCCTCTAGTAAAAACATCACCACTGCAGACACTGTAGTAAAGACTGGTTCAGGAGATTCACACATGGTGGCTAAGAACAGGGGATGGTGAATCTAAAGAAGAGCAGAACACCTGTATGATTTCAAAGTGTCCCTCCACAGGTAACTAGAAAAAAAATCCTTTAACTGGGAAAATTAACATCATAAAGATGGGCACCCTATGCCTCCTGACACAAAAGTCTAAGAAGGTAGTATTGTAGCCTGGGATATTTAACATGAATCAAAATGTGAGGAAACACCAGCAAAGGCAAACTGATTAACATGCTATAAAGTAACTGGCTTGTGTTCTTCAAAAATATCAAGGCAGTGAAAGACAAAGGCTAAGTAACTATTCCAAATTAAAGGAGATTAAAGAGATATGAGAACTAAGTAAAATACATAATCCTGGACTGGATTCTACACTAGGGAAAAAAAATGCTAAAAAAATTAATATTATTTATTGGGACAAATTACAACACAGGATTATAGACTGCAAATTATACTAATGATAAACTTCCTAACTGTAACAGTGCTGCAGTTGTGAACAAGAATATCCTTTTTCTTAAAAAATACATGCTAAGGTATGAGGATAAAGTGACATGGTGTATACAACCTATTCTCCAATGGTTCAGAAGAGATAATAATATGAATGTATGTGTGTCTGCGTGTGGATGGAGAAAGAAAGAGAAATAAAGCAATGTAGTAATTTTTTAAAAACTGAGCCTGCATCAAGAGTAGTTCTCTGTATTACTCTTGCAACTTTTTTGCAAACTCAAAATCATTCAAAGTAAATCATCAAAAATGAGACCAGAGAGTGTGGGAGAAATGGGTGAAGCAAGTCCAAGGCACAAAGTTCCAGTTATAAAATAAATAAGTCAGGGGGATATAACGTACAGCATGGTAACTAAAGTTAATAATACTGTACTGCATATTTGAAAGTTGCTAGAAGTGAATCTTTAAAGTCCTCATCCAAGGGGGGGGGCGTGGAACCAAACTCTAAGTATGGTGACAGATGTTAACCAGACTTGCTGTGGTGATAATTTCTCAATATATTAAAAAACCTACTGAACATTATGGTGTATACCTGAAATTAACATGTCAATGTCAAATATACTTCGATTAAAAAAAAATCAGAGTACAGGATCAGGGTAAGCTTGAAGTTTTTTACATAAATTTTGTCATTTGGGTTTTTTTAAAAAGGCAAGAAATATCACATTTTTATAAATGAGAAAATAAAAGAGAGGTTAAGTGACCACTTCAGAACTCAGGTCCCTGTTTCTGTACAACCCCACTGGTTTGCAATTTAATGGCCAAAATGTTTCTAATTCCTGAAAGCCTCAAGGTCATACACTGTCTACAACTACTAAAGTTTTAAACTTTTAATGATTTATATGCATTCTCTAATAAGGTACAATTATTTCCTTCTCCAGGGGATGTTCCCCACCCAGGAATCGACCGGGGCCTCCTGCATTGCAGGCAGATTCTTTACCAACTGCAATACAAGGGAAGACCAAGGTACAATAAACTTCCTCGAGTAGCATATCCAAATGCTCAAGACAATGGGCTCTGAAATGAGATTGTCTGAGTTCAAACTCAGGCAGGGCAGTGTTCCAGTTCTGCTATTTTAGGCAAATTAACCACTTGTGCACCCATTTCCTCATCTGCAAAGTAGAATCAAAGAAGTATCTTTGGGTTCCTCCTATATCCTCTGTGGCACCTGAAAGTCACTGAACAGTTTCCCATAAGTCACACTCACTCAGTCAGACAGTTGTCAGGAGGACTAAATGAGATAATCAATATAAAGTAGTGTGCACAAGTACTCAAAGTCAGCTATTTTTATTTCAACTCCAACATGCTCAGTCACCTCAGTAACACTGGTCACAGTCAAAGCCACACATTTTTTTCAAAATAAGACCCAAATCTGACAAAATAGGAAATGAAAGGCTCTAAAGGGAAAACATCTTAGAAGTTCACAATCCATAAAAGTAAATCAATTGTAAGCATATCACATGCAAAACAGACTCTACAGACTTAAACATTAATTTAACAGTTGAAATATCTGCTAATAGAACAGTAGAGCTACAACAGATTTCTTGTTGGAATAATCCATCATCTAAATGCACAGAAGGAAAAATGAGAAATTATTGAAGTTACATTACTTATAAACTTCGCTAACCTAAGAATAAGGAAATAAACAAAAAACTGTTCCGCACACTCCACACAGATTTCAGTTAGCTTAATGCAGTCAAAATGTAATCTCAACTTCAACTACTAGCAATTTCCAGAATGCCTTTTTAAATAAATTTAACTGAATTTTAATCAAAAATTATTTAAGTTCAGCATAAATCTATTGTCAGCCTATTATGTTCAGTGAGTACTGAGAGATCAAAAATAAGAAAAAATATAAAAATGATTACCAAAAAATGCAAAGTTACCAAAATTCTGTAAGTTTAAAACCACTCCCTCTCCCCCACCACAAAAAAAAAAAAAAAAAAAAAAAAAATCAATGAGTGGGGTGTTTTCTTTCCCTTTTTCAGTGGTACTTAAAATACCCGTAATAAAAAAAAAAAACAACCACGTATACATTGTTTAGTGTTCTTTTTTAAAATCCACATTTGCAAAATTTTACCACTTGCCCACACTCTAAATATTCTCTCCTCATATGCTTATTACTGTGTTTCCGAGCTTTGTTTTTTGGTTTGGGGGTTGTCTTTTACTTTTGGTGGGGGGTTTTGTTTTTTCTTTTTTGGTCTGTTATGCAAAAGACATTTTCCGGGAACATTGGTGTCTGAATAAACCAGCTTGTTCATTCATAAAGCGCCTAAAACACCACCTTGCTTCTACACTTAGGGGTCACAGAACAGGTTCCCGTAAGACACAATCTAACTTTCCCTCTCAGCTCCCCAAACGTGAATCCTTCCACCCTAGCGAGAGAATTTCTCCAGGTGTCATCAAGCAAACGTTAAACTAACTTGAAGGGTTTGTTCAAAATTCAGACTCCTGGGCCCCAGACCGACTCAATCGGGGTCTTTGGGGGTGGCACCTAAGCGGTCCCAAAGGTGGTTCTTCACTAAAGTCTGAAAACTCCTAGAGATCCCCTCCACACACTCAACCCAAACTCCCAACAACTCCCACCACTGCCAAGTGCTCCCGCGGCAGGAAAGGCCCGCTCCGCTCCGGGACGGTCTCAGGGCGACCCCGCCCCTGTCCCGGGAGCCCCAGGCCCTCAGTCCCATCCCCACCCCAAACCTTTCTCCTCACTTCTTCATATCGCTGCTAAAGAGGCCGAAGGCGCCGGAGGGGGAAATGGTTGAGGTCGCCTCCTGACCCAGCTCCGTCGCCTCCCCTCCTCCCGACTGCTCATTGTAGGCGAAGCTGTTGCTGGACATCGCTGCGGGGTGGCCGGCTGTCGAGCTGGCCCGGCCCGGGGTTCTCTCTGACGGGCTCCGGTCCCAGCGACTGGAAACAAAACTAGTTCTCGTGCCGAGGGGCGCGCGCAGACGCTTCCGGACTCGTCACCGCTCCCACAGCCGACCCGGCGGGCCACCCCCTGCGCATGCCCAGTGTGCGGGCGGCCAGAGCCCACCCCCCGGCCACTCCCGGGCCTGACTGGAGTTCCCGCCTCCGGGCTTTTGAGGTCGCCGAGCGGCTAGAACCCAGCCTCTGCGCTGGGCACACCCTCGGCGTGCTAGAGACTAAGCTCTTTTTAGAGTTTTCTTTTCTGGTTTTTTTTTTTTGGAGACAGATACCCACGTATTCATTTTGAGCCCTTAGGAGATCCCCCGGGCCGGGACACCTCTTTTTTGGATTCCTGTTGTAAACGAGAAGCTTTCAGATTTCTCCTGAAACACCGTTTAACACACCAGGTCAACTTTGCTAAACTTACCAGGATTGCTTTTCCTGTTTAGGCTGGTTTCTAAAGCTTTCGCTCCAGCCTGCTTAGTCTTGCGGTTACATCTGCCCCAGGCAATCTTAATGCAGAGCTCTGCGTTTTAAGGAAATTTCTAAAACCCTGTCTTTCTGGGATCTGCCACTGCCTAGATGGGATCATTGTAGCTTCAAAGGAAAATCCTGGGGTCTTTGGTTCCGAGGAGCTAAAGGCGTGCTTCATACTGGCGTCTGGCTACGAAAAGTAGAATAAAAGAAAATAGAGCTGTCCCAAACACCAGAAGTAGCTCCTTATCTGGGCACCTCTTTTTGTTCTTCTTGCCGTAGCACTTACTAAAGTCTAAAGAGGAGTCAAGGCAGAAAGTTGCCTGGCTCCAGAGTAGCTCTTGAGAAGCTTTCTTTTCAGGAGTAACTTGCCCCAGCCTGATATTTCAGGTGGACTTCAGAGCATACTGCGCTCTATTTCCACTGCTTCCCTTTTAGTCAGGCTCCGAAACCTGGAAACTGTAAGGGGACTAGTGAAACGCAGGGCTTCCCTGGTAGTTTAGAAGGTAAAGAATCCCCTTGCAACTCAGGAGACCTGGGTTCCATCCCTGGGTGCAGAAGTTCGCCTGGAGAAGGGAATGTCTATGCACGCCAGTATTCTTGCCTAGAGAATTCCATGGACAGAAGAGCCTGGTGGGCTACAGTCCATGCAGTCGCAAAGAGTCAGACAACTAGAACAGCCCACACCGAAACACACCCCAGAGGGCCAGTGCGTGGGGCGGGTCTGAAGTGTCCTACAAGGATCGGAAGGTGGTCTTCACATCCTCTGATGGCCACACTGAATTGTCAGATATCGCTACATATCTTCCCTGGGGCTCAGCAGTAAAGCCTACAAGGCAGGAAACACAGGTTCGATCCCTGGCTGGGGAAGATCACCCTGGAGAAGGAAAGAGCAACCCACTCCAATATTCTTGCCTGGAAAATCCCATGGACAGAGGAGCCTGGCGGGCTACAGGCCTTGGGATCTCAAAAAAGAGTAGGACAACCCACTGACTAAACAACACCACATACCTACTACTACTAAAATCCCCCAAATCCACAACACTAACAACACCAATGCTGGTGGGGATATAGAGCACGAGAAACTCTCATTTATTGCTGGTGGGGATGCAAAATGGTATAGCCGCTTTGGAAGATAGTTTGGCAGTTTCTTACAAAATTAAACATACTTTTATCATATAATCCACCAATTGTGCTCCTTGGTATTGATCCAAAGGAGTTGAAAACATGTCCATGAAAAAACATGCACATGCACAGATGTGTTTAGCATCTGTACTCATAATCACCAAAATGGAAAGCAATCAGGATGTATCTTCAGAGGGTGAATGTGTAACTAAAATGTGGCACATCCAGACAGTGGAATATTATTCAGCACTAAAAAGAGAGAAGCTATCGAGCCATGAAAAGACGTGGAGGAATCTTAAATGCACATTACTAAGTGAAAGAGGGCCTTCCCAGGTGGCTCAGTGGTGAAGAATCTGCCTGTCAAGGCAAGAAGATGCTGGAGATACAGGTTCAATCCCTGGATTGAGAAGATCCCCTGGAGAAAGAAATGACAACCTACTCCAGTGTTCTTGCCTGGGAAAACCTGTGGACAGAGGAGCCTGGTGGGCTACAGTCCATGGAGTACAAGGAGCTGGACATGACTTACCAACTGAGCATGCCTGCCCTGTGAAAGAAGTCAGTCTGAAAAGCTTACATATTCTGTGATTCCAACTATATGGCATCTGGAAAACGCCAAACTATAAGACAGTAAAAGCATCAGTGGGTGCCAGGGATTCATTTGGGGAGAGGAGGGATATTGAATAGGCAGAGAAGAGAGGATTCTTAGGGCATTGAGAATACACTGTATACCATGATGATGAATATGTATCAGAATACATTTCTCTAAACCCATAGAATGAATAACACCTTAGAATAGAATGAATAACATAGAATAGAATAACACCATAGAATGAATGAACCTTAACAGACACCGTGAACTTTGGGTGATAATGATGGGTCAGTAAAGGTTCATCAGTTGTAACAAATGACCACTCTAATGAAGATGCGATAAGGAGGAGGCAGAGCATGTATAAGGGCAGGACACATACGGGCAATCTCCATACTTTCCTCTCAATTTTGCTGTGAACCTAAAGCTTCTAAGAAATAAAGTTTTAACAAAAAATGAGTTTATTTTTAAAAAGAAAAGCCACACTGTTACATTGGAAACAAGCATGACTGCAATGCTATGTCCTCTAATGGAGAGAGAAGAATGCCCTCCATACTTCATATTCTGATCAAAACTTGGCAGGTTTTTTATTCATGTTTGAATATCCCTCCAGGGATGAGACAGTGAAGCACTTAAAATGTGTTGTTGTCAATAACGATGATATTGATCGATCTATGGAATTTAATCTATAGCTGATTATTCATGATGATAATGATGATGATGTTGGTGATGATGATATATGCTTAATAGATGGCTTAGGGCTTCCCTGATGGTTCCGTGGTAGACAATCCGCCTGCCAATACAGGAGACACGGGTTCAATCTCTAATCTGGATAGATCCCACATGCTGCAGAGAAACCAAGCCCGTGGGCCATAACTACCCTGTGCTGTAGAGTCTGGGATTCACAGCTATTGAGCCACATGCCACAGCGACTGAAGCCTGCGCACCCTGGAGACCCCTGCTCCACAGCAAGAGAAGCCACTGAAATGTGAAACCCATGCACTGCAACGAGAATAGTCCCCATCTGCCACAATTAGAGAAAAGCCCGTGCAGCAACAAAAAGCCAGCACAGTCAAAATTAAGTAAATAAATAAAATTATTTTTTAAAAATAAACGGCTTAATATGTACCAGGCATATAAATATTAGTTCATTTAATAGTAAAAGAAGCTGAGCATTCATTTCACTTATCTGTGAAATGAGAACATTGATACACACATACCCTAGAGAATCTTTGGCATATATTTCTTGGCATAGAATGTCTTGGTTGTAGACTATATATACCTTTGCTGAATATCCTAAATTGTTCTCCAATATAATTTTACTGGAGCTATCCTTGGTAGCTCAGACTGTAAAGAATCTGCCTGCAATGCAGGAGACCCAGGTTTAATCCCTGGGTTGGGAAGATTCCCTGGAGAAGGGAATGGAAACCCACTCTAGTATTCTTGACTGGGAAATCCCATGGACAGACCATGGGGTCACAAAGAGTCGGACACGACTGAGCAACTAACATATAATTTTAACAGTTTACATTCCCACAGCAATGCATGAGAGATCTTTCCTCACATTTTCACTAACACTTTGTTTTCTTAAAAGTTTTCATCATCATCAATATGATAGGCATGAATATTGTTTTATTATACTTCATTTTCATATTCATAATGAATCTGAGTCCCTTTTAAAATTATTGTTCCATTTGCATTTTGTTTTCTGAGAACTGCACATGAACATACTTATTTGGTTTTACATTGAGTAGTTTGCTTTTCTTATACATTTTAAGTTCTTTATTCTTGAGTCTGTTATGTTTAAGTCACTGCTTGATTTTGTTTGGTAATATTTTAATTTTTTCAAGCAGACTACTGTAGGAAATTGAGCTACAATTTTTTTACATTGTCCTTAAATAGTGTGAGTATTATGATTATATATTCCTCAAAATACTTGTTGGGTAATTTTTCTCCGGATTCTTATGTATGGGATGCAAAGTAAATACACCTTGGAAAAACAGATGAAATTTTATCACTGAAAAGATACTAGAGAATTGACAAGAGAAGACTTGAATTCCTTTATACCTTAAGATTATAAAACTGTTACAAAAGTATTCTTACAGAAATGTACAGAAATACATAAAAATAGTAACTACATAGGTTGAAGTCAAGCTCTCACATTCATTCAGAATTCAAGAATCTCACATATAGTTCGGATGTTTTCTAACAGGAGAAAGGTCATGCTTCTAACCAGAAGAAACTTCAGCTCTAATAGAACCAAATTATTCTTTGATCTCTGTAACCAAGCCCAAACCAATTTTTTCTGTCTCCTATTGACATATATAGAATCTCAGGATCATTGTTAAACATGCTGTTTGTTCAAAATGTTTTTTTCCCTAACATTTTAATAAAATCTTTATTGAATTTTCCAATTTCAATTTCTGTTCATTTGAACCCCCATGATAACAGGTGTTAAAATTTGGTATATACATATTTTTGAACTTATTTTCTAAGCATAGAAAAACTAATTATACATGTGTATATTTTACCAAATAAAGCTGTATTATCACTCTGCATCTTATTTTTTTTTAGTCTATTGTGGAAATCTTTCAGTGTCAATTTATATGGCTGACTCATTTTTTAAACATATATGTAATATTTCATTCTATGGATACACTTTTAATTATTTACTCAGTAGTCTATACAATAATATTGACCATATGTGTGTTTGTACTCTAGCATCAGTTTTTCCATTAAGTAAGATCCCAGAAGTCCAATAGCTAGGTCCAGTGATGTACACGCTTAAAAATTTTGATAGTACCAAATTTATAAACCAAAAGGAGGATTCAATTATCTCTTCTACAAATATTCCTCTGTTTCATCATACCCCTTCCAGCAATGAATACTGTAAATCTTTTTAACATTTGTTAATCTCACTGGCAAAGTATAAATAATAAGATCCTCATTGCTTAAATTTTAATCTCATTTGTTTTAATTGTTGTTCTTCAGTCGCTAAGTCATGTCTGACTCTGCGATCCCATGGACTGCAGGATGCCAGACTCATCTCTCCTCCACCATGTCCTGGAGTTTTACTCAAATTCATGTCCATTGAGTTGGTGATGTCCGTATAATAATGCATTGTCCAAATTTCAAACTTTTAAAACTTTATGAACTAGTCATAATTTTACTGAAAGAGCACATATAAACCAGGCCTTTCCCAGGGAAGCAAGACTATATAATTACTCCAAATGTGATGGAGTTAAAGCATACATTAAATGAATTTTTTTCTTTTAATTATGCAGAGTTGACGTTTGCTTATTTTCAAATGAGTTATAGGTCTTTTTTATTTGTAGGCACATTATAGATAGTAAATATTAACCTTTTCTCTTTATTTTCTGGAAGAATGTAAGCTATAAAACATGATTCAAAAAGTAGTAGGAAACATGAATAGACTAAATAATTACAGAAGAAAATTTAAAAAGTTGTCAAAAATCTACCACTAGAAAGACACTAAACCAATATAGTTCTATTAGGCCTAAAATGATTTCCAATTTCTGTTACATTAAACTATCACTGAGTTTTTAAAAAGAAAAAGACAAAGCACTTCCAAATTTATTTTGTAAGACTAGTATTATTAATATCAAAGCCTAAAATACCAAATAAGGAGATGTACAGACTTTCTAAGTAATATGCTAAACTAATATTAAAGGAAAACAAAACTACCCAGTAGGTTTTATGTATAATAAAAGAACCTTAAACATTAAAAAACTGATTATACTTAGTATATGCAGTATACATATTAATAGATATTAGAAATGGATTTAATAATACTGAATCAGTTTTTCTGACTTAAAGAAATGCTTGATAGCCCAAGAGATGGAAAGAAATATTGTTACCATCATGGTGCATATACAGTAGTCCCCATTTGTCCAGTTTTGCTTTCCATGGTTTCAGTTACCTGCAGTCAACCACAATTCAAAAATATTAAATGAAGAATTCCAGAAATAAACAGTCATACATTGTAAATTGCATGCTAGTCTGAGTGACATGATGAAATCTTCTGCTGTCCCATTCTGCTTTGTCCAGAACATGAATTATCTGTTTGTCCAGCATATCCACGCTATATACACTACCTGCTCATTGGTCGCTTAGTAGCAATCTTGGTTATCAGTATCACAGGGCTTGTTTTTAAGTAAACCTTATTGTCCTTAAAAATGGATACACAGTACAGGAGTAATGTTTCTGGCAATTTGAATATTCTCTTACTGTTCCTAAATTAAATGTTATCATTATTATGTATGCATAGAAAAAAACATTATATAGATAGGGTTTAGTACTACTCAAGGTTTAAGGCATCCACTGGGTTTTTTTTTTTTTTTAACATATCCATGGTGGATAAGGGAGTGCATACTAAGTCACTTCAGTTGTGACCAACTCTTTGCAACCCTATTGACTGTAGCCCACCAGGCTCCTCTGTCCATGGGATTCTTCAGGCAAGAATACTGGAGAGGGTTGCCATGCCCTCTCTCAGGGCATCTTTTTGACCCAGGGATGGAACCATCATCTCTTACATCTCCTGCATTGACAGGAGGGTTCTTTACCACTAGCGCCATCTGGGAAGCCCAGATAAGGGAGTACTACTACAAAAATGTTGTATGTACAGATTATGCTAAAATATTTCCACAAACATACAGAGTACAACACATTACTACTTAATAGTGAAACACAAAAGTATTCTAACTACAGTCAGAAAAAGAATAGATATACCTAGTAACAGCATTACCATTTAATACTATCAATTCTAACTAATACAATAAGATAAAGAAAAAATAGATCATGGAAAAGAAAAATTATATTTATAGATAATATATTATCTTGCTGGAAATTCTAAGAGTAAAGTAATAGACCTTTATGTTGATTCAGCAGAGTGGCCAGATTCAAACTCCAGTAGCAGTCCTACACACCAACATCCACTTATAAAATGTAGTTTTAAAAGACCCTATTCCACAGTAGCAACAAATAAGCCTTAGAAGTTCACAAGACATAAGTGAAAAAAAAAAAACTATAACATTTTACCAAAGAGTGGACAGTGGGGAAAACACCTGAGAAGAGAGTCTATGTTTCTGGATAGGAAAGTGGATCTATAATATTTAACACAATTACCATCAAAATTCAAACTTCTTTGCCAGACAAGCTAAATCTAAAGTTTATCTGGACGAATAAACGCAGCTTGAAGAAAGAAATTGGAGGTGAGGGTTAGGAGGAGCACAGCATGATGAAGGAATTACCCTTCTACTCACATAAATGTACTATAAAATTGTTGCAATTTAAAAGTTTGGTAGTGTCTCAAGAATCAATAGACTGATGGATAGAATAGAAATAGGCTAACTCTGAGTGAGTATTGACATTATGATAAAGGTAACATTTCAGAACACTTATGAAATAATGTATCATTCAATAAATGGTACTGGGACAATTAATTAGTTAGCTATAGGGTGAAAAATTAAGTTAGATTTCTGTATTCATTTGTGATGACTGCTGTAACAAATGACCACAAATCTATCAGCTTAAACCAACATAAGTTTAATCTCTTGCAGTTCTGGAGCTTAGAAGATTGAAGTCAAGGTAACAGTGGTAGAGATGGTTGCACAGTCGTGCCCGACTCTTTGCAATCCCATGGACTGTAGCCCTTGTGATTTCATGGACTGCAGCCCGCCAGGCTCCTCTGTCCATGGGCTTTTCCAACCAAGAATACTGGAGTGGGTTGCCATTTCCTCCTCCAGGGGATCTTCCCAACCCAGGGATCGAACGCACTTCTCTTACATCTCCTGCGTTGGCAGGCAGGTTCTTTACCACTAGTGCCACCAGAAGTGAAGGGATACATTCTAAAGTGTGGGCAGGGCCACTCCTCCCAGAGCTCCAGGGATAAGACCTAAGACCTTCCTTGCCTTTTCTAGCAGCTAGATTGCATTCCTTTCATTCCTTGGCTCTTGGCCCCTTCTTTAATCTTCAAGGCCAGAAGCATAACATCTTCAAAACTCCCTGCCCTGACAAACTCCCTCGGCCTCACTCCAACATGGACATTTGTGATTATATTTGGTTGGCCAAAAATTCGTTCAAGTTATATTGGTTCAAGTTTTTCTATAACATCTTATAGAAAACCCCAATGACCTTTTAGCCAACCTAATGTTTAGGACCTACCTAGGTAATTTAGTGGCTTTCCTGCTGGTTCAGGGGTAAAGAATCCACCTGCCAACGCAGGAGACATGGGTTCAATCCTTGGGTCAGGAAGATCGCCTGGAGAAGAAATGGCCATTCTAGCATCCTTGCCTGGGAAATCCCATGGAAAGAGGATCCTGGCGGGTTACAGTCCATGGGGTTGCAAAAGAGTCAGACATGATTTAGCAACTAAATTAGATGAGGTTAATCTCCTTACATCAAAAACTTTAATCATGTCTGCAAAGTCATTATTGTCTTATAAGGTAACATTCATAGTTTCTAGAAATTAGGATTTGAATATATTTAGGGGTTATCACTCACCCTACCATAATCTCTGACTCACGCTATCTAAAATTAAATTCCAGACTGCTGAAAAATAAACCACAAAACTTGAGCAAATTTTAGGAAAATATTTTCAGGATTGAGGATGGTTAAGAATTGGGGTAAAAAAGACTCTCGGTATAAATCTAGACTAGAAACAGTAGGTAAATTTACATAAATAGTTTTAGCAGCCTTTACAATTAGAAAGTGACTCTCTTCTGGTTTTTAGCAGAATTTACATTTTACAGGGCTAGTAAAGACTCAAATTTCACAAGCATTTTTCTAAGTGCTCCCACTTCAAAAAATATTTAAATTTGAATTATGAAGGAAACAATAATTTGTTCTCTAATAGCAAAGATTTTTCCACTTATTGAGCTCTTAAGAAATTTCAGAATCCTGGAGAAGGAAATGGCAACCCACTCAAGTATTGTTGCCTGGGAAATCCCATGGACAGAGGAGCCTGGTGGGCTACAGATCTTGGGGTCTCAAGAGTTGGACACAACTTAGTGAATAAACAACAACAACAACAAAATAAATACCTGAGTAAAAGCATTTTGAATACTGCACAGCCCTGTTATTCTCAATCAGCCTGTTACCACTAGCATCCAAAAATAGCTTTGTGATTATGCTATATATCCATAGCCTTCCATGGTTTCTTTTACTTTGCCCTAAACCAGTTTCAAGATGGTAATCTGAAATGCCACTCCAATATCAGAAAAAAGAGGTTAGATGGGAATATATTTCCTGTGGTTTTAGAGTGCAAAGAGTTATCCTACTCTCTGGTCAGTGTACATGTCTGTGGTGTGTAATAAAAATTAAAATGAACTTGCAAAAAAAAAAAAATGCAGGATCCAAATCAGCTCCATGTGCTTACTGTGGTTCTGCATGATCCTCACTCATATCTAAAGACTTCATTGTGAGCCACTCCCCCTAGTTTACTGTGCTCCGGACAGTCTGGTGTTTTGTCTCTTGATCCAGCATGTTCGTTCTGACCCAGGAGACCTTACTTACTCAGTGAAATAAAGAACGTTGTTTCACTGGGTCTTCAAAAGCCTGATTTCTTCAGCTTTATTCAGGCTTCATTCTATTCAGCTGTTGGCTCAAATATCACCCAAGCAGAGGTCTTCCCTGTCCACCCATCCTAACAGTGCTCTCGCCTATTCTCACTCCCATTAGTAACAGAAGTGTTTGGGACAGCTGAGTCTTTCAGTTATCTGTGTCTCTCTCTGCAACACAAACCCTTCTGACGGCTTTGCATTGGGTTAAAGAGGACATTTTTTCCAATACAGTACAAAGTTTCTTTTGCCATATTAATATGAGATATAATGCCCTCCTATTTAAAGACACCCCATGATCAATTATTTGGAAACATGACGAATCCTTCTGTAATTGAATTTATGCAGTTCTCTAATGTATCAAGCGTTTGGGGATTTTCACATTTCAGGTTTTCTAAAATGGTACACACTTGTAAATTTATGCTTTGAAAATGCCATGATTTAATTATTATATTTTATAATGAAATTGCTCTGGAAAATGAAATGTGATAAGCCTGACTCTAGACAATGACTAATATTTATTTGAAATGATGTTAGAAGTCTAGAGAGGAACTATTATCACTAAATATCACAAGGGGGACCTTTAGGCCTCTTATCATTCTTTTATTTAAGAAGCTCAGAGGGACTTAATCTCAGAGGCAAAGGGTTACGTTATACAAAATGATTTTGTTGTTGTATTTTTCCTCATATTCTTAACATATTGAGTGTTTTTATTTATTTAGTCCTACGTTTTGAAAGAAGTTTAGATGCCTAGAGCATGTGCTCAGCAAAGTGAAGCTCTGTTGAGTAAAAATCTAGTGAAAACCTCTTCCTCATTTCCTTTCTCTGAGGTTTACTTACAAAGTCAGTGAATGTAGCTTTCCATTCTGCCTCCCTCTTATGACAAAAAGAACAATTAACCAGATCCGGGTTTGAACCCTGACTCCGTCACTAGCTAGCTGTACAAAGTCAGGCAAGTTCTTGATCTTTCTCAGAACCAAAGTTCCTAAAAAATATTATCTCTTTTCCTCATTTAAAAATAAGAAAAAAAATTTTTTAAGGAAAAAAAATACTTTCAGAATACTGCTCCTTCAGGTATAAATAAACTTTCTAACTTCTTTGTTAACAAAATCTCTGGACTTGTTCCTAAATGTTGAAATTATAGAATCAGCTCCCTTAGACATCTTCTTAAACTCCTTAAAGTGTGAAAGCTCTGAAGTTTTTATATGCAGAGAGCAATCTGAATGTTTTACTAATGCAGTCAATATATACATATGGAACTTGCCTTGCATATGGCAAGTGCTGGAGATCATGTTTGGCAGAAAACTGAGGAAAAGCCAAGCCTTCTCCTGAAAGACATCTTAATAAGAAGAAATAACCCTCTACATGAATATGTGTAATACTACAGCACAAGGTAGTAGTGGTGAAGATATGTAATACACTAAAAAATGATGAATATATTCAAATTACTGCAGTATGTTAAAAAGATTAATTTTTACTTTATTAGTTATATTAAATCATTCAAAACCATTCATTCACACTCCATTGTAATAGTTCTACTGTTTTACTATAAGCCAGACGCTCTCTGGGTTTCCCTGGTGGCTCAGCAGTAAAGAATCCACCTGCTAATGCAGGAGACGTGGGTTCAATCCCTCGGTTGGGAAGATCCCCTGGAGAAGGAAATGGCAACCCACTCCAGTATTCTTGCCTGGGAAACCCCATGTACAGAGGAGCCTGGCGGGCTACAGTTCATGGGGCCACAAAAGAGTCAGACACGCCTTAGCAACTAACAGCAACAATGACAGACATTCTTCTAAGTGCTTGGCAGATATTAACTCATTTGATCCCCACACAGTCCTGCGACACAGTTATCGTTCAGTTCAGTTCAGCTCACTCGCTCAGTCCGACTGTTTGAGACCCCATGGACTGCAGCACTCCAGGCCTCCCTGGCCATCGCCAACTCCTGGAGCTTGTTCAAACTCATGTCCATCATGTCGGTGATGCCATCCAACCATCTCATCCTCTGTCATCCCCTTCTCCTCCCGCCTTCGATCTTTCCCAGCATCAGGGTCTTTTTCAATGAGTCAGCTCTTCACATCAGGTGGCCAAAGTATTGGAGTTTCAGCTTCAACATCAGTCCTTCCAAGGAATATTCAGGACTGACTTCCTTTAGGATGGACTGGTTGGATCTCCTTGCTGTCCAAGGAACTCTCAAGAGTCTTCTCCAACATCACAGTTCAAAAGCATCAATTCTTCAGCACTCAGCTTTCTTTATAGTCCAACTCTCACATCCATACGTGACTCTTGGAAAAACCATAGCTACCATTAGCATCCTCATTTCATAGGTGAAAAAACTGAGGAACTAGGCTTAAGAAATTTGTCCAAGTTTGCACAACTAATAAATAGCAGAGCCGGTCTTTGAACATAGACCAGACTTCAGGTCCACAATTTTTACCGTATTATACTATCTCTTCAAATACTTAATAATATATCTTGGAAATGTATCAGTGTTTATAAAACTTACTTGTTCTTTTTTCCAACTCCATAGTATTCCATTTATGGCTATATCATCTTAATTAAATCAGCCCCTAATACTGAATATTGATTTGCTCCTAAATTTTTGGTATTGTAAATTATGCATCGATAAATTTGATGATAATATATTTTGTAGTGTAGTATATTGCTACCTACTATTTTCTGAAAGGCAAGTCCATGACTGTTACTGTCAAGGTATACTTGACTACCTAAATTGGCACTACCCCCATTATTGCATCAACTCTCATTGGTAAAAGGTAAATTTACTAATGAGAGGTGGAAACAATTTGGAGAAAGTGATAAAAGAAATCGCATAGAAGGCACTAACATTTGCTAGCCTTTAAGATGTGGAAAAGCTAATTTATGCGGGTAAAGCAGGTATGTATAGACTTCACAGCAATGAAACAGTAAGAGACATTTTTCACAGACATTAGGATAATCGAGTAGTATTGTACCATAAGTGACTGTAAAAGTTTGAAAACTTAAAATTGAACAATATTGGCCTTGCAGTTAATAGTTAAAAGTAATCATAAAGCAGGTCCTACAAGAGTCAGAAATAAATCTTCACGGTACCATAAAAAATTTCCTAAGCCACTGATATAGCACACTACTGTCTTCCAGTGCGCCCACACGGCTGGAGCAGATACTGCCACAACAGTTGGTATAACCACAGATGGAATGATTGTAATAGAAGTGTCAAAGCAGAAGAGAATAAAGCAAAACCAAATGGCCTTAAATTAGATGGTAAATCATTCAATTTTAAATCTTGTAGTTCAGAATTCAAACCAAGGGCCCATGTTTGAGTGAAACTAATGGAAAATTTACTAGAAGTCATTCAAAAGGCACTGAAAAAGAACACTATTTGTAATGGAAAAATACCTCAGATCACTTTAAACTTCAATGTTAGCAGAACAGTTAGGGAAATCATGGCGCCACAACTTGAATACTATTTTCTTAATCAGCACTTTTTGTTGTTTTTGTTGCAAGTGAAAGAATCCCTGTCAAACCATCTTAGCAAAAGAATGAAAAAAAAAGGGGGGGATGGGGGGGGAGATTTATTGACAAGGATTCACTGCCCTTAGATGTGATTGAATATAGAGACTCAACTGATACCATCAGGATTTTCTCTCCCATCTTTCAACCCTGCTTTCTGTCTGTGTCGGCTTCATTCTCTTGAACTGCAGGTAAGCTGATGACATAGCTGCAGGGAGCTTCAATGTTACAAAGTCACAGTTTTGGTAACCCAAATGAAAGAGAGTCATCAACAAATTCCTAGGAAAGGGCTTTGACTGGCCCAGTTTGGGTGACTGAGACTGACCATGTGGCTTTGGAAAAGAATTGTTATGACTGGTCAGGCTTGAGTCACTTGCGCCTGGGGGAAGGACCCTAGAATCAAATGAGGAGACTAAAGGAAACGTAATTCCGCAACAGACAAAGGGATGCTGTTGCTGGAAGAGGGAGCAGGGTAGATAAAAACAACAGATGACTGTGTCATACAGCAACAGTGAAAATACTTACTACAAATCAAGTGGAAAAAATAGAATAAACATTGCATCTATGCTATGATTACAACTCCATAACATTTTGAACTCATATTGACCTGTAGTAAAAGCAGAGTTGATAAATAAGACAAGAACCACTGCCAAAGAAGCACTTGGCAGTAGTTCTCAATCAGCGATAATTTTATCCCCACAACCCCATCCCCCAAACCCTCGAATATTTGACATTTTTGATTGTCACAAAGAAAGGAGCGCTATTCGCCCCAATGGATATACCCCAGGGATGCTGCTAAATATCTTACAGTGCCCTGGACAGTGCTCCATCACTAAGAAACACCCGGCCCAAAATGTCAATGGGGCTGCTATTGAGAAAATCTGGCAGAAGTGTAACAAAAGTGAATTGGGTTTTTGTTTGTTTGTTTTTTATTTGACTGAGCCAAGTCTTAACTGTGGTATGTGGGATCCTCACTGAGGCATGGGGGATCTACTTCCCTGACCAGGGATGGAACCTGGCCTCCCTACAGGGAGGGGAGCAGGAATCTTAGCCTCTAGACCACCAGGAAAGTCCCAGAAGTGATTTGGTTTTTTTAGTTTGTTTTAAAAAAAAGATCTGTTGTTGTTTGCTCGATAGAAGAATGGAAAAAGAGGAAAGGAAGAATTAGAAAAGAAAGGAGATAAAAGAGATGGAAGATGATGGCAGAGAAAATGAGAGAATCAGGGACTTGAGGATATTGGAAATCAAGACATCTTATTTCTAGTCCCACTTTTACAATTAACTGGTGGTATAACCTTGACAAATTACAGACTTTTTGAGATTCACTTCCCTTACTGCTAAATAAGGAATTTAGCTACTTAATTTGCCTCTGAGTTTCTTCCAGTTCAAATATTCTAACATTATCTTTAATAGTTAAGCAGATTCAGGGAAATCTTAATGATCTATGCACTCATGGCTAGTTTTAAATCCCAGCATTCCTTGTTATTACAGAAACATTATAGGATTTCTCCTTTTTATCAACATTTCTGATATAAAATAAGTCAAGTTGCCAAGCTAAAGAAGTTAGGCCCAGTAGTTAGGCTTCTTCTCAGGCACTGGCAACAGAAAAAGTAACATGTGGTCCATTTATCTTTACTCTTTTCTCCAAATTTTTTTTTATTAAGACAGAAGACATAGACCTGTATACTTAAAAAATTCTGTTATGCATATAGAAAGGCAGGAGAACTACTTTAGGATAAAAAATATTAGAGATGTAAAAAACAAATGCAAAGTGCAAAACACCATTGGATCCTGAATTCAAAAAGCAACCACATAAGAAATATCTTGTGGACAATTAGTGGAATGAAGATATGGACTCTGTTCACTAGATGATGTTACTGAACTAATGTCACCCTTTTAGGTATCATAACAGTATTTTGGATAGGGGGGATAAAGTCCTAGTTTTTCCCAGAGATGTATGCTGAAACACCTATGGGTAAAATGTCATGATACCTGCAACTTATTTTCAAGTGGATTGGGTGAAAAAAGTCTTTTCAAAAGTATGTTTGTTTCTGGACTGATGTTTGAATATTGAATGCGCCTAGCATTCTTGGTTGATTATGATGTATAATGGTTTTTATGCATTGCTAAATTCTCTTTGTATATTTTTCAACAAGGCTTTTGTATTAATATTCATGAAGGTCTTTTCTCAATATTGATTCATTTGGCTGTGGCTGGTCTTAGTTGCAGCAGGTGGGATCTAGTTCCTTGACTGGGAATTGAACCCAACTCCCTGTGCTGGGAGTGCAGAGTCTTGCTGCATGTCAAGTATATCTCAATAAAACTGAAGAAAAAAATAAAAACTTTTTTTAAAAAACAGTATATATGTATCAAGAGAAAAATGCGACAAAATGTAAATATTTGGTGAACTAGGTGAAGAGTACTTATGTATTCATTGTTTTCTTCTTTCAACTTTTCTATGAAAACAAAAAGAATAAAGAGAAAGCACAAATATCTAGGATGTCAAGGTTGTAAAAGTTCTTAAAGTTATATACAACCTCTTCCAAGTACCTCATTGAGGATAGACTGCAGTGTGAATTGGAAAGCCTCTGTGACCTGCTTCACCCACAGAAACTCCTGCTCTGTGTGACTGTGATATGTTGGGAGAGACATCCACTAATACCACTGATAGAGGAAATGGATCATTAACTTACAATTAAATGTGATCACCAAGGAAATTTGACAGTCATGTAGGGCCTGATTGCCGAGCAAACGAAATAAACCAGAAAGATACACTTAGAACATTTTCCCAGGAAATATACTTACCCAATTATCCCCATTAACTTATTTCCATATGTCCAATTTGCAAAGGAAAAAAATTCTGTTCCCTCACCTTTCTCAAACTCATGTTGAAAATCAGTGTAAAACATCTCATGATACTAAAAACTTTTCTTTATATTAACATGTGATGATTACTACCATATTCTGTATTAGAAAACTTGATCTCTTTTGACACATGATGTCTATTTCATGGAAATGTTAAGTAAGCTTTCATACAGAAAGCTGTTTTAATCAGGCAGAGAGTGCACCGCAATTTCAGCATTATTTGTTGGCTAGGTTCTTTAAGATGGAGAAGGAAGTGGCAACCCACTCCAGCGTTCTTGCCTGGAGAATCCCAGGGATTAGGGAGCCTGGTGGGCTGCCGTCTATGGGGTCGCACAGAGTCGGACATGACTGAAGCGACTTAGCAGCAGCAGCAGGTTCTTTAAGAAGAGAGGGAGGTGAGACTACAGTTTACTGATGCAAGTATGCCATTGTATTCAATGATGGATTTCTTTCAAGTCGCAGACTAGGAAAGTCCCTCCCTCAGCACAGCAGCTGGAGTGAGACAGCGCCGCAAGCCACAGTCCCACAGCTAATTAGTTGCAGAGATGGAAATTGAACTGTTTTTCCAAGTCACCCAAATAAAATGCTCAGAGGATTAGTATTTTAGCTTCTTGGGATCAATGGACTTCATTCTCTCAGAAAACAAAACAAAACAAAAGTTAACTAGCGACATCTGCAGTATCTTTCAAAACAAATTTTTATATCTCAGCAAAGGTAGGAGGTAGAATTTATCTTAAGATAACTTTAAGGTGGGAGTCCAATATTACCCATATGTCTCCCTGATGAATGACTATTGGTCTAAAATACTTTATATAATAAATCATAGGATTAAACAAATTGTTCTGGGCCAACTTTAACCAGTCTAAACAGCTCCATTTAGGCTATAAATTTCTCAAGGGCAGGGACCACATCTTACGTATCTTGGTGTCTCTGTCTACCTAGCAGAGTGCCCTACAGGTTCAATAAATGCTGTTAGTGATCATGCTTGCAAAGAAAATAAAGAAACATACTAAATCTATCAACCCAGCAGAATTTTTGGATGATAATGAAGTTCTTAACCATCATTTGCTATTGCTTTGGTAAGATTCTATTGTGTGAAGACTTTAGCAAAGGTTATAAAATTTAATTAACTCAGAGAGAGTGAAAAATACTTGAGAAGATTTTATTTTCCTTTCATAATTGCAATCGATATAATAAAATTGTCCTCAAGCAGTCATTCCTGTCACATTAGCATATACAGTTACTTTGAAGTCCCAGCTGATATATTCTCCCATTGTTTCATGTTTCTTGACTGTTGAGGTTAATAGAAAGGGCCCACATTCATTAGAATAAAATTGCACTAAAAATATAATCTGACCCAATTAGTAAAAGAAGCTCTTGTCGGGGATAAGTGGCAATTCCAGTTGTAGGCAGCAGAGGTAGTTGTTTTCACAGAAAACACGAGATACTAATTGCTCACACTTAAGTTTCTCTTCTAATTATAATTTCAAATATTAAAATCTTATAGTTATTGATCTTAAGCCTTATAATTCCCCCTCTCTCTCCTTTTGCCCTTTCTTTAGAAAGTATGTTTTGTTCTAGGTTAACACTATCAATTCTTTTTTGCTTGCTCAGTGTTTAACTTTCTAATTGGGTCCTCAATTACTCTGACAAGCATAAATATCCCAGAGTGGACACTACTGTAATTATATCACTATTATAAAATGACTGTTTCCTGTTGCTCCTGTAAGAAGATTTTAAATCAAAATTAACAAATATTTACTAAGTAATCATGATGTACATGGGAAGGTGGCATGGGAAAAATAAAAATGAATCGATGTCTCCTCTAGTATAAGAGGTTTAAAGCAAGACCCTGGGGATAATGAACACAAGACATTCACCTCTGGAAACCATCTGATTTCAGATCCTCTCATGTGCCCGTCTTAGGGCTGTGGAGTCCTGAGATGAGACTTTACTGTCAATATTTAAAAGGACAAGACTAAATCCATGTTGACTTATTTGGTTCCTTCTTTCTCCCTAATTAATGTTGCTGCCAGAGCAATTAGCTTCTGTACTGCACGATGAGTGAAACTCTGGGTGAGTTATTTAATCACTCTCATCTTCAATATCTCCAACAGTAAAATGAGGATAATCACACCAATTTTAGTGGATCCTTGTGGTGATCAAATGAGGTATGGAATGTGAAAGTACCCATGCAGTGCCTGTCACCTATAGGTGCTCAATAAATATTAGTTCTTTTTCTCCTTTTGAGTGTCTCCCAGCAGCACACCTACCCAGTTGGACTAAGCATTCTGGACCACAGGGAAGTATGTGTAAGATAAATGATAATACTAGGCTGATGCCAGTGATAATTCTAGATGCTACTATTAAGATTTTGACTTTAAGCTTCTCTATTGAATAATTTTTTTCTAATTAATTGTTTTCGTTTCCCTCTGTGGCCCTTACTCCTCAACCCGTATTACACCAAGAATCCCAACCACCCCAAGGCTCATTTCTCACTGAGTACCCTGCTTCCATAAAGTTCACTCGTTAGAAAAATTTGGAGCTATAAACCCAGAAAAGTGCACAAATGTTGATAAAAGAATAATTTAGATGATACTTTGAGAGCAAAGACAGAAATAGGATGAATAGCAATCTAACATATTTCATTTTTCTGACGTGGAAAATTGGGCAAATTCCTAAGAGAGAACAAGTAAATTTGATCATTTTAAGTATGGTAAAAATCATTTTAAGACACTGCCAAAGAATAAAGAGATGGTGATAATGCCCTCTTCTACGAGGTTGTATTTGTTTTTATTATATTCATTATGAACTGTAGCATTTTTACTGCATTCAGGTAGATATGAGTATGTGCTATCTTCAGATGTTTGAAACCCCAGTCAAATCAGTGAGAAAAACCCATTGTTTTAACCTCTTTTAATAGAGGAGACAAATAAATAATTCAGCCAAAAACTGGTGTCTGTTTCACTGACCATGCATTCACTTAAAAACAAAAGGAGAAAAACCCCTGATATATACAACATGAGATCTATATTGGACTGTACTGGAGAAAACTTTGTTTTGTCTTGATTAAAGTAAATGAATTGCAGAAAATTGAGGTAGCAAGTGCTAACATAACTATGACATTTGGGAATATATTTATCAAAAACATATTCCCAGATGTATTTTTATTCAGTGAATTTTTTCCTAACAAGATAATATTTTACAGTAAAAATGTATGACTCCATTTTATTTTTTTCTGCTGAACTCAAAGGAAAACAATTAAACCTATCAATTACTAGAGTTCAGCAATACTAAAATAGCTAAACAGCTGCAGTGATATTGATTAATTAGTCATGAAAATTAATTTGATGATTTAACATTATTTAGTAAAGGGCTTAATTTTCTATCTAAAAATTATCATCTCCAATGAGAAAGTCTTTCTCCAAATAATTTTGTATTTTGCTATGTAGTAGCAAAATATTGTTTGAAATGGCTGGAGGCAAAAGTGGAATAACTCACTGAACCCAGAAAGTCATAACATTCCAATATAATCTAATGAGTAGAGTGAATCAGTAATGCAGAATCATTGTCGACTATCTATGCTCCTCTCCCTGGCACCACAGCGAAGCACTGAGATTGGAATATTGAGCATTTCAGGCAAGAGCCAAAGTAATTTAAATTTTTATTGCTACATTTAGTCCTCGGCTTTAAACAAACCTAAAGAGAAGAACCCTCAAAAAAGTAATTTACTGAATCATGGTATCAATCAAATCATGAAAAATTAAATGGCAGCATTTGGCTTTCCTTGGGTTCTTTCTGCGTTGCTAAGACATTAGACAGGTCTGAATGACAAGCACTATTTTGCTCTCTTGACAAGGCTGAGAATAGGCGCACGGAGGCTGAGGTTATCTCCTTTTTTGTAAGCAAGATGCCTTTGCTGCAAGTCCCTCTTGCTTTAATTGACCATGGAATGATTAACATCGGTTCCAAACTCCCCGTCCGCAGGCGAATCAATTCGGTGAGGCTCTGGTAAACTTGCTAGGCAGCTTAGGCCAATGACCATCAAAAATTCTGATTCCTTGGAGAAGCCATTGAAGAATAAAGATTTAGGTCATCAGAGTAACACATCACACACACACACACACACACACACACACACTCACAACAGTGGTTTTTAAATATAGCATAACCTTTTTTTTTTTCAATTGAAAACTTAAAAAAAATTATTTAAAGGAACTAGGTATGTTTGGTCTACAGGAGATAAGGCATTGGGTGACGTAATAACTGTATGCCTCTAAACAATTTAAAAGGCTCCCAGGAAGAAAAAGGATTAAGCTTTTTCTGCATGACTACGGTAGAGAATTCAGATTAGTGTGTGCAAGTTTGAGAGTGGAAGAGACCTATCTGATAGATACAGTTTTCTGGTTGTCATAGCAGGACTGGCTTGTCTTGATAGAGTGAATGTCCTGGCACTTGAAGTCAGTGGTCATGGGCCAGGGATGAGGGAGGTGGAAAGACGGGAGGGGGTAAGCATGTGAAGATGATTTCAAGCATTGGAAAGACAGTTAGACCCTATAACATTTGAGTCTACTCTATTTTGGAAAACCTGAGTAATTCTTACTTTAATAAAAATAACCACGCTAGTCATCACTGTCTCAGAAGAGAAAATTAAATCTGGCTTATGATAAGTTAAAATCCAATGAAAATACCGAAATTTTGTCATTACTTTAACTTTCACTTTTTCTTCTGTCCTCTTTCATTTTCAGAAATGAATTCATATGAAGCAAATCTATAAAGGAGAGCGGTAGAGGTGAAAATATCACGGAAAAGGCAAGTCATTTGACTAGTAAACTCATTGAGTTGAGACGAGTGTGAAAACTCATTATGACCTGAATTTATCACACATCTCAGTTTTTCCTCCTTTTTAAACTTCCTAATAGAAAAAGTTGAATACACATTATTGGCAACTCTGCTATTTGCCCTCACTTCCATCAAAAAAATTAGAAATCCCCCCTTTTCCACATTTATTTTAATCTAGAGTGTTGTGATCCCTCAAGATTTATTTTATGGCTTCTCAAAAGACCAAATCTTAGAAATTTCACTCTTAAACCTGTGGGGAATATGTCCATTTCTACTTTATTTGGGCAGCTGAATTGAGAGGGAATGGGGTTTGATTTAACACCTGTTAAATTCTGCAGTCCATGTATCAAAGGTGTTGCAGAAAAAGTAAATACTATAATATAGCTCTATTTCATTTCACATTTGAAAACAATATTACTGACCATTGCATTCCTTGTATATTAATGAAACTGAAAAATACATTTATAATCTCATGAGCTTTTATCAGTGACATATTTTTTTCTTTCTCCAATACATCTTGCTAACTAACAGCAGGAAAAAAACCTTTTTTAAAAATTACTAAATCTCTAATAAATCACAGGTAAAATGACAGTGATTCATTGAGCCCCTCTTTTGTGCCAGGCGTTTTATAAACATTATTTTCTGTCATTAACTGCTTTTTATTTACAGATGAGAGATCTGACGCTTAGGGAATTTTAGTTTCCAAGGTCACATAACCAGTAAGCTGTTGGGCCTGGATTCAAAGTGTGGCTTCTGTTACCCCATCCAGAACTCTTGCCAACTATGCTACCCTCCCTACAAAGCTTGTGGCAGGAGCTGTTTTCACCTACCAAATATCCATTCTCTCCCTCTCCCTTACTGGAAAAGAAATTGCTTCTGGATTGGTCATTTGGAGACACCCCAAATGGTGACTCTCATCCCTGCATGTTCTACAAAATTTCTTTTAAAAGTCTATTTTAAGTAGATAATATGTTCTGGTTTAAAACTGAAAGCAATATTAAAAGGTATACATGCTAAGTTGCTTCAGTCGTGTCCAATTTTTGTGACCCTGTGGACTGTAGCCCGCCGGGCTCCTCTGTCCGTGGGGTTCTCCAGGCAAAAATACAGGAGTGAGTTGCCATTCCCTTCTCCAGGAGATCTCCCTGACCTGGGGATCGAACTTACGTCTCCTGAGGCTCCTGCATTGCAGGCAGAGTTTTTACTGCTGAGCCACTGGGGAAGCCATTAAAAAGTGTATTAGAAGTAATGCACTCACTCCTTGCACTTAATTCTCTCAGGTTTTTGTGCACCTTTTCAAGGTTCCTTTATGTTTGCCTTACACCAAAGCTAAAGCTAGAGCACAAACTCTTTGGCACCATGTTTTATTCAAGTTAACATGTCTTAAAAATCCTTCCATATTAGAGCATAGAGACTGTTCTCTTGTTTTTAAAAATGCACAGCATTCTGCTGTGTGGACATGACTTGGTTTATTTAACCAGTCCTTTATCCATGAGCACATTGGTTGTTCCAACATGTTTTTGCTATTACAAATAACACTGTAAGAAGTAACCATTTAGCTAAACATCAGAGTTGACATGTGATCTAGCAATTCCACTCCCAGGCATACACTCAGTAGTATGCATTCACGTGAAAACTTGTACATAAATGTTAAGAGCGACATTATTCATAATAGTAAAAAAGTGGAAACAACCCAAATACCATCAATGATGAATGGATAAACAAAATGTGGCATACCCATATAATGGAATACTGTTCAGCCATAAAAATAATACTATAACATGGATGAATCTTGCAAACATGCTAAATCATTCCATTTCTATGAAATGTCCAGAGTGGGAAAAACCATAAAGACAGGAAGTGCATTAGTGATTGGTGGGGGCTGCGGGTGGGGGGAATGGAAAGTGGCTGCTAATGGGCGCAAGGATATTTTAGGACCAATGAGAATGTTCTGGAAATAGACAATGGCACCGATTGTGTAAACTTGGAAATATACTAGAAATCACTGAATTATGCATTTTAAAATAGTGAATTTTAGGGCATGTGAACTATATTTCAATTTGAAATGTAACTCTGCACTTATCATTTTATATGAGTGTAGGTTTTCCTGTAGGATAAAATTCCAGAAGTAAAATTGGTGGGTCAAATGTCATATGCACTTTTGATTTGTAATTTTCATACATGTTGCTGAATTTTTCTCCCAGTGTGTATATGATAGTTTATTCTCTCATCATCGTGACAGTTTATTCCCCATAGCCTTGCCAATGGAATACATTGTCAAATATTTAGAGTTTTATCACTATAATAGCTTATTTATCTATCTTATTTTATTAATTTTTGGTAATTATTTATGTAATTATTTTTGGTTGTCCTGGGTCTTTGCTGCTGCTTGGGGGCTTTCTCTAATTGAAGCGTGTAGGGGCTACTCTTCGTTGCAGTTCTTGGGCTTCTCACTGTGGTGGCGTCTCTTGTGAAGCACAGGCTCTAGGCATGTGGATGAAATAGTTGTAGCTCCCAGGCTCGGGAGCATGGGCTCAGTAGCTGTGGAGCACAGGTTTAATTGCGCTGCAGTGCATGGAACCTTCTTGGACCAGGGATCGAACCTGTGTCCGCTGCACGAGCAGGAGGATTCTTATCCACTGTACCACCAGGGAAGTCCCGATAGATTTTTTAAATGGTATCTTGGTGTAGTTTTTGTTTGCTACCCTCAATTATAAGTGAAGATGAGTTTCTGTTGGATGGGTTTTTTTTTTTTTCCTGTTTCTTACAAAACAGATTAAATGCATTGAAAATGCTTGCTTGTACCAAGCAGTGTTTTGCTACGTAGGAATCTGTAATTTCTATGGCAGGAAAAAGTTTGCTCTATTTCCAACCCTCTCAATCAACCCCAGTTTCAGTTCTACCCTACAGTTCAGTACATAATTATTCAAATTTGTGATGATGCTCTGGCAACAAATTAAACCTCTACAGAAAATGAACCAACTCCAATAAAAGGAAAATAAAAGCTGAATTTATAACCTTGAAATATGAATTATTGAAAACCAAACAAAAGGCTGCAGCCTTTCCAAACTACTGATTATACAAAAAGTTTTGAGTCCTGATATCTGATTTTTCCCAAGGTTAAATAAATGAATTGTAGCTCTTCTAACTAGAAAAATAAACATATAAACACTGTTCATTCCTTAAATACATTTATCTATATAGTTCTTCCATCACTGAAGACTCAATTTTCTCTGTAGTAATTTGCATTGCAAAATGTGCCCATTTTCTGGGTAGAAAGACAGGTTCTGATGAGAATTCCCTTATTAAGGCCAATGGCAAGTTTGCATGCCAGCAAGTATAACCTGGGCTTCCCGGAGAGCTCAGTTGGTGAAAAAAAATCTGCCTGTAATATGGGAGACCCCAGTTTGATTCCTGGGTTGGAAAGATCTGCTGGAGAAGGGATACCCACTCCAATATTCTTGGTCTTCCCTTGTGGCTCAGCTGGTAAAGAATCTACCTGCAGTGCAGGAGACCTAGGTTCAATCTCTGGGTTGGGAAGATCCCCCAGAAATGGGAACGGCTACCCATGCCAGTATTCTGGCCTGGACAGTTCTACAGACTGTATAGTCCGTGGAGTCCCAAAGAGTCCCTCACAACTGAGCGACTTTGAAGAAAAAGAGTATCAATTTTCAGTAGCAATACTTTAGAATCTATAATTTCAAAACAAATACTTTTAATGTAATCTTAAATACTATTAGTAAATTCATTTCTAAGCAGATATGTAATTTAAAAGTTATTTCATACCCAGTGTTCCTCTAGGTAGCATTTTTCCCTAACCAGATCTGATGTAAAGTCTGAGCCTTGGGATGCTTGTTAAAGATTGAAGAGACAATGAAAGCCGGAGCTGGAATAGCAGTGAGAGGTAACATTTATGGAGCACTTCCTATGTGTCAAACTTAAAGTTCTAGGAACTTTAAGTATGTTAACTGATTTAATTTTCACAGCAGCCTAAGAGATATGGGTTTTAATTATTTCCCCTTCTTACAGATGGAGAAATCACAGCACCTGGCAGTTAAGCAACTTTCTAAAGCTCACCCAGATGGTAACCCTGATGATTCCCGTCTAGAGTGTCTGATTCTCTTGCACCTGCTATAATCTCTGTGCTGGGCTATACTCAGTCACTCAGTCTTGTCTGATTCTTTGTGTCCCCACAGACTGCAGCCCGCCAGGTTCCTCTGTCCTTGGGATTCTCCAGGCAAGAATACTGGAGTGGGTTGCCATTTCCTCCTCCAGGGGATCTTCCCAACCCAGGGATTGAACTCACATCTCCTGCATTGGCAGGCATATTCTTTACCACTGAGCCACTTCTATATCATTTTAAACTGCCAGGGCAACCTGTTGGTTCAAGACAACCATTTTAGAAGCAAACCGCATGAGGCCCAGAGAGGTGAAATGCCTTGCACTTGAACTCCAACCCTTTGTTCTTGGTACAATACCCATAAGAGAGAGTGAGACAATAATTTCTTTGTCAAATCTTACATGGATTATAAATTAACCCAGCCTGGCTGAGTTCAGAGAAATGACAGTATAATTAGTTTAGGAAGCTGTATATCTAAGCTTGGCAAATTTAGCAAATAAAAATACAGACATGGGATTAAAATTGAATTTCAGATCATAAATGAACAACTTTTCAGTACATTTCATGCAATATTTGTGACATATTTATATGAAAAGATTATTCATTGTTTATCTGAAATTCAAATTTAATGGGACAACCTGTATTTTATCTAGCACCCTAACACATATTATAAGGTAAAGTGTTAATTGTGTGTTTTGGAGAGCTTTTACTTCTTACTTTATCAAATTCTATTCATTTGATTTATTTACAACTACCTATCATTTACATTTATTTACAACTACCTATTTATTTACAACTACTCTTTTAAATTCTATATCATTTGATATATTTACCAACTATAATTTATTTATTTACAACTACCTTTCCCCAAACACCAAGGAGACCTCAGCTTACAGCCAGCTCTGAACAGGTCTTAGCCAAGGGTAATAGGATGACTGTGGTTTATTGGATTTGCTCTAGGTTAGGAAATACTTTGGCCACATTCTTGAAGAGGTGATTCATTGGGAAAGATCCTAATGCTGGGAAAGATTGAAGGCAAAAGGAGAAGGGGGCAGCAGAGAATGAGATGTTCAGATAACATCACTGACTCAATGAACATGAATTTGAGCAAACTGCAGGAGACAGCGGAGGACAGAGGAGCCGGGTATGCTCAGTTTACGGGGTTGCAAAGATTCGGACATGACTTAGGGACTGGACAAGGAAACACTTTGAAAGATATATTCGATTAAGTTAATAATAGTAAATATTGTTTAAGCTAATAGTTATTACATGCCACATGCTTTTGTAAGAGCTCTAGATAAATTAACTTACTTAATTCTCAAAATAAACCTGGGAGGTAGGTAATATTATTACATCAATTTTATAGGTGGCAAAACTTAAATAGCAGTGGGATTGAGTAATTTTCCCCAAATAATTTATAATCTATTAGGTGTTGTGCTGTCAAACATGGTACCCATGAGACACTTGCGGTCATTTAAGCTACAGCTAATTCAAGTTTTAAAAATTCAGCTCCACAGTTGCATTAGCAATATTATATGATAAAGGCCACATATGGCCTGTGGCTACCATATTCAATGGCTCCATCGTGACAGATGGGACCAGCTTCATGGCCTTGCACAGGGCCCCAAGCTCTGAAGGGCCCATGTTTGGTTTAAAGCTTTGCTATTGCTGTTTTGAAATTCTTAATAATTTTAAAGCCCAGTGAAAGTCGCTCAGTAGTGTCCAACTCTTTGTGAACCCATGGACTATACAGTCCATGGAATTCTCCAGGTCAGAGTACTGGAGTGGGTAGCCTTTCCCTTCTCCAGAGGATCTTCCCAACCCAGAGATCAAACCCAGGTCTCCCGCATCGCAGGTGGATTCTTTACCAGCTGAGCCAGGAGGGAAGCCCAAGAATACTGGAGTGGGGAGCCTATCCCTTCTTCAGCGGATCTTCCCGACCCAGGAATTGAACAGGTATATCCTGCCTTGCAGGTGGATTCTTTACCAACTGAGTTATCAGAGGAGCCCTTTTAAAGCAAAGGGCCCTACATTTTCATTTTCCAGTGGGAAATTATGAAGCAAGTCCTAATGGCAGAACATTGCATTAGACAACACTGCTTTGCATTGAAGAAGTAAAGAGGACTTCCCTCGTGGCACAGTAGATAAGAATCTGCCTGCCAATGCATGGGCCATGGGTTCAATCCCAGATCCGGGAGGATTCCACATGCCGCAGCACAACTAAGCCCATGCACCATAACTGCTTAGCCTGTGCCCTGGAGCCCACACACCGCAACTTCTGCAGTCTGAACGCCTAGGGCCTGTGCTCCCCAGCAAGACAAGCCACGGCCTTGAGAAGCCGTGTAAAGCAAGGAAGAGTAGACCCCACCCACTGGAGCCAAAGAGAGCACATGTACAGCAACAAAGACCCAGTGGCCAGAAGAATAACATAAATAACCAAAAAATTTAAGAAAAAAGAAGTAAAGAAGACAGCCTATAATTAGAATAGCCCTTGTTGAAGAAGGGAGACTAGAGCTGCTCATTGTTGCCATGCCAAGAGTTAGTCTCTCCAGCCTGGAGTAAAAACTCTTTTTCCCATCTCCCTTTGCCCCAAAGGGACAATCAGATAAGACTCTTCTCAGGGGATTTGTATTCACACACAGTATCGTTGGGTCCTGTGCCCCCTTTAGAACTGCCTAGAGCTGACCAGCTGCCCCCACTCCTCTCCATCCTGTTTGTCCTGAAACTGACCCTACAGGAAATTTCCCAAAAGTAATTCCTAAAAAAAATAAAATAAAAAGAATCTAAATTCAAGTTCAGTGAACAAGCTTTCAAGAAAAATAATTCTCATGTGGACACAAATATCATTTGAATCCAGTCTTCCCAGTGCCTGAATACTCCTGAATAAATTGCCAAGATGAGAGGCCAGGCCATACCTAGATTCTCAGTTGCCCCATAAACCGCAGTGACCCAAACCCATAACGCAGGCTGACTTATCTCGCCTACAACACCCAACCTTAACAGTTCAGATTCTGTGCCTGTGTTTGCCTGTACTCTATGCCTATATTTAATATTGAATAGCATACTAAATAAACTTGCTCCATCATGGTGACAAGAACTTTTAGAGAAGCAGGGAGTAACAGAGAGAGCATAGCAGCAAATAAAGATCTTTCTGAGGTGGTTTCTTTGAGGTTTAGCGGTTAGGAAACCATCATTTGTCAAAGAGAACATTAGGATTTCTAGATGTAAATCATTGGTTATTTTATTTCCAGGGGTATTGAGAAATGAATAATGAAATTAGCAAAAGTCACGCCCCTGGGAGGAAAACTTTAGGACAACAATTAACCAGATTATAATGCAAATCAAGTGGTGATTAGCTCCATTAGTTAAGCTAATTGAGTGAGCAATAAATACTTTAAGAAAATAAAACTTCAGATGTTTAACAGTAAGCTATTTTTATCACAATTTCAGGATAGCTCTGAAAACACATAAGTGTAATTTAGAGGATTTGTTGTTGTTTAGTCACTCAGTCATGTCTGACTCTTTGCGACCCCATGGACAGTCACCCACCAGTGGACAACGGTCCAGGAACTCTCCAGGCAAGAATACTGGAGTGGGTTGCCGTTTCCTTGTCCAGGGGATCTTCCCCACCCAGGGATCGAACCCGCGTCTCTTGCATTGCAGGCAGATTCTTTACCTCTGAGCCAGCAGGAAAGCCCAGTTTAGACGAGGTGTGTTCAGTCGCTCAGTTGTGTCCGACCCTTTGTAGGCCCCGTCGACTGCAGCTGGAATCACACCACATGAAGCCCTTTCAAACTGGTTTCTTTCACTTAGTGATATGCATTTAAGGTTCCTCCATTTCTTTTGATGACTTGAAAGCTCATTTCTTTTTAGTGCTGAATAATTTCCCATTGTCTAGATGGCTGTTTTCTTATTACTGAGTTCAAGTGTTCTTTGTGGTTTGACTGTGACTGACGTGCATGTATATAGTTTTTTAGGCATTTATCCTGCTTGGTATTCTCTGAGGTTTTCAGATGCGTGGTTTATTGTCTGGTATTAATTTGGGGGAAATTCTCAGTCCTTATTGCTTCTAATATTTCTTCTACCTCTTTTCTTCTCCTTCTGGTGTTCTTGTTAAGTGTGAGTTACGTCTTTTGTCCCACAGTCCTTAGATGTTCTCTTCTACTTTTTCAGTCTGTTGTCTGCTTTTCAGTTTTGGAGGTTTCTGTTGAAGACATCCTCAAACTCAGAAATTCTTTCCTCAACCATGTCCAGTCTACAAATAAACTCATCAAAGGCAGTCTTCATTTCTTGTTGCAGTGTTTTTCATCTTTAACATTTCTGTTTGGTTCTTTCTTAGGAGTTTCATTTCTCTGTTTACTTTGCTAATTTGTTCTTATGTGTTAAAATCAGGGCTCTTAATGTACAGTTTTTCTAAATTCCTGTTCTAATATCCCCAATATACTTGCCATGTCTCACTCTGATGTTTGTTCTAATGTCTTTAAATTGTGTTTGTTGCCTTTTGATTTGCTTTGAATTTTTTTTTTCCCTTGATAACTGAGCCTGACATGTAAGGAGGCCTTTAGTGATGTGGTGGTGAAACGCAGGAGAGGAGGAGCGCTCTGTATTCCTACGACTGTGTGTGCTCTCAGTAGCGTCAGTCATGTCCAACTCTTTGCGACCTCATAAACTGTAGCCCACCAGGCTCCTCTGCCCATGGAATTCTCCAGGCAAGAATACTGGAGTGGTAGTCATTCCCTTTTCCAGGAGATCCTCCCGACCCAGGGATCAAACCTGCATTTCTTATGTCTCCTGCATTGGCAGGAGGGTCCTGTATCACTAGCCTCAACTGGGAAGCTCAGTCTTTTATTGAGTAGATATCTCTGGACTGTGAGCTTCACAAGTGTTTCTCAGTTTTTTTCTTCCCTTTTAAATGGAACAAAATGGTGAAAGTGGGTTGGTGTTGGCGATATCCCTTTTTCCAGGTCAGTTGGGCTCTGATAATATCATCAGGTTTTTGTTGTTCAGTGATATGACTCTTTGTGACCCCATTAGGATAGGCTCTAGTTAGTTTCTCCTGAGGACAGACCTTGTTAAGAACAGAATGCTCTGGCGTTACAAACTGATTCCTTTCCCTCTCCTCTGCCAAAAGCACAAGGGGATTTTCCTATGATAATCATTGTGAGAATCTACCTGATCGAGCAATTAGAGGCAAAAGTATGGAGGCTCCCCAATGCCTGGGTGGTCCTGGAGTTTTAACTCTCAGATTTGTCCTCTTTGTGTCTCCAGCAATTTGTCAATTAAATTCAGATTTTCCTACACTGGCACTGTTCATGGAGTTCTCAAGGCAAGAATACTGAATACTGAAAGATGAACTACCCAGGTCAGTAGGTGCCCAATTGCTACTGGAGATCAGTGGAGAAATAACTCCAGAAAGAATGAAGAGACAGAGCCAAAGCAAAAACAACACCCAGCTGTGGATGTGACTGGTGACGGAAGTAAAGTCCAAAAGAACAATATTGCATAGGAACCTGGAATGTTAGGTCCATGAATCAAGACAAATTGGAAGTGGTCAAACAGGAGACGGCAAGAGTGAACATCGACATTTTAGGAATCAGTGAACTAAAATGGACTGGAATGGGTGACTGTAACTCAGATGACCATTATATCTACTACTGTGGGCAAGGATCCCTTAGAATAAATGGAGTAGCCATCATAGTCAACAAAAGAATCTGAAATGTAGTACTTGAATGCAATCTCAAAAATGACAGAATGATCTCTGCTGGTTTCCAAGGCAAGCCATTCAATATCACAGTAATCCAAGTCTATGCCCCAACCAGTAATGCTGAAGAAGCTGATGTTGAACGGTTCTATGAAGACTTACAAGACCTTCTAGAACTAACACCCAAAAAAGATGTCCTTTTCATCATAGGGGACTGGAATGCAAAAGTAGGAAGTCAAGAAATACCTGGAGTAATTGGCAAATTTGGCCTTAGAGTACAGAATGAAACAGGGCAATGGTTAGCAGAGTTTTGCCAAGAGAACTTGCTGGTCATAGCAAAAACCTTCTTCCAATAACACAAGAGGAGACTCTACACATGGACATCACCAGATGGTCAATACTGAAATCAGATTGATTATATTCTTCGCAGCCAAAGATGGAGAATCTCTATACAGTCAGCAAAAACAAGACTGGGAGCTGACTGTGCCTCAGATCATGAACTCCATATTGACAATTTCAGGCTTAAATTGAAGAAAGTAGGGAAAACCACTAGATCATCCAGGTATGACCTAAATCAGATCTCTTACGATTATACAGTAGAAGTGAGGAATAGATTCAAGGCTTTAGATCTGATAGACAGAGTGCCTGAAAACCTATGGACACTGTAGTCCAAGGTGTCTACTGAGTGTTCGTGACATTGTACAGGAGGCAGAGATCAAGACCACCCCAAGAAAAAGAAACACAAAAAGGTAAAATGGTTGTCTGAGGAGGCCTTACAAATAGCTGAGAAAAGAAGAGAAGCAAAAGGCAAAGGAGAAAAGGAAAGATATACCCATCTGAATGCAGAGTTCCAAAGAATAGCAAGGAGAGATAAGACAGCCTCCCTCAGTGATCAATGCAAAGAAATAGAGGAAAACAATAGAATGGGAAAGACTAGAGCTCTATTCAAGAAAATCAGAGAAATACAAAGGACATTTCATGCAAAGTGAAAGTGAAGTCGCTCAGTCGTGTCTGACTCTTTGCGACCCCATGGACGGTAGCCTACCAGGCTCCGCGGTCCATGGGATTTTCCAGGCAAGAATACTGGAATGGACTGCCATTTCCTTCTCCAGGGGATCTATCCCAACCCAGGGATGGAACCTGTGTCTCCTGCATTGCAGACAGATGCTTTACCGTCTGAGCCAGTAGGGAAGCCCTAGTGCAAAGATGGGCTCAATAAAGGATAGAAATAGTGTGGACCTAACAGAAAGTAGAAGATATTAAGAAGAGGTGGCAAGAACACACAGAAGAACTTCATGACCCAGATAATCATGATGGTGTGATCACTCACCTGGAGCCAGACATCCCAGAATGTGAAGTCAAGTAGGCATTAAGAAGCATTACTACGAACAAAGCTAGTGGAGGTGATGGCATTCCAGTTGAGCTATTTCAAATCCTAAAAGATGATGCTGTGAAAGTGCTGCACTCAACATGCCAGCAAATTTGGAAAACTCAGCAGTGGCCACAGGACTGAAAAAGGGCAGTTTTCATTCCAATCCCAAAGAAGGGCAATGCCTAAGAATGTTCAAACTATTGCACAATTGTACTCATCTCATACACTAGCAAAGTAATGTTCAAAATTTTCCAAGCTAGGCTTCAACAATACGTGAACTGTGAACTTCCAGATGTTCAAGTTGGATTTAGAAAAGGCAGAGGAACCAGAGATCAAATTGCCAACATCCATTGGATCACTGAAAAAACAAGAGAGTTCCAGAAAAACATCTACTTCTGCTTTACTGATTACGCCAAAGCCTTTGACTGTGTGGATCACAACAAACCGTGGAAAACTCTTCAAGAGATGGGAATACCAGACCAGCTTACCTACCTCCTGAGAAATCTGTATGCAGGTCAAGAAGCAAGTTAGAACTGGACGTGGAGCAACAGACTGGTTCCACATTGGGTAAGGAGTACATCAGGGCTGTATATTGTCACCCTGTTATTTAACTTCTGTGCAGAATACATCATGCGAAATGCAGGCTGGAGGAAACACAAGCTGGAATCAAGATTACTGGGAGAAATATCAACAACCTCAGATAAACAAATGACACCACCCTTATGGCAGAAAGTGAAGAACTAAAGAGCCTCTTGATGAAAGTGAAAGAGAAGAGTTGAAAAAGTTGGCTTAAAACTCAATATTCAGAAAATTAAGATCATGGCATCCAGTGCCATCACTTCATGGCAAATAGATGGGGAAACAATGGAAACAGTGACAGACTTTATTTTGGGGGCTCCAGAATCACTGCAGATGGTGACTGCAGCCATGAAACTAAAAGATGTTTGCTCCTTGGAAGAAAAGCTGTGACAAACCTTGACAACATATTAAAGAGCAAAGACATTACTTTGCTGACAAAGGTCCATCTAGTCAAAGCTATGGTTTTACCAGTAGTCATGTATATGTGAGAGTTGGACCATAAAGAAAGCTGAGCGCCGAAGAATTGATGCTTTTGAACTGTAGTGTTGGAGAAGACTTAGGAGTCCCTTGGATTGCAAGGAGATCCAGCCAGTTCATCCTAAAGGAAATCAGTCCTGAATAATCATTGGAAGGACTGATACTAAAGCTGAAGCTCCAATACTTTGGCCACCTGATGCAAAGAACTGACTCATTGGAAAAGACTCTGATGCTGGGAAAGAGTGAAGGTGGGAGGAGAAGGGGACAACAGAGGATGCGATGGTTGGATGGCATCACTGACTCGATGGACATGAGTATGGTAAGCTCCGGGAGTTAGTGAATGGACAGGGAAGCCTGGCGTGCTGTAGTCCCTGGAGTCACAAAGAGCTGGACATGACTGAGCGACTGAACTGAACTGACACTGGCACTGGTTCCCCTGGCAGTTTCTGCTTATGAGTCTCCACTCTGGTAAGCCACCACTTGCTGTATTTTCTGTCTGTCTTGCCAGTCTTGGGGGCTCTGGTGTTCTCTGTGTCCTATTCTTTCACAGATCCAAAGAGGACTGTGGATTTTTCAGCCAGTTCAGATTTTTTATTTGTTCTTAGGATGAAGCAGCAACTTCCAAGCTCCTTTCATACAGGACTGGTAACCAGAAGTAGAATATTTAAAATCTTACAGTATTTTGATTGTCAAATAAGGGAAAAACTTATTTTTTAAAAATTTCAGAGACTTTCTGGGTGGTTCAGGGTGGGACTCCTAAGTTTCCACTGCAGAGGGTGCAGATTGGATCCCTGGTCGGGAAACAAATATTCTGCATGCTAGGTGGTGCAGGCAAAAAATAAAGTTTTCACTTCCCCAACTCCTGGTGAGATTAAATGTTTTTAAAATGTATTCCTTTGAACTTAATCTTAAAAGATGAATCAATGTCCAGCAGAGGGCAAAGTGTGAGCAAAGGCATACATCTATTAATTGCACGGTATCAGGGTGTTTCAAGGGGGCTGAAATCGCTTCGTGTAGGGGATCAGACCATGACTTCAAAAAAAACGAGGCGTAGAGGTTAGCTATTTGAACGTCAACCTATTACACAATGGGGAGCTACTGAAGTGCCGTCAGCAGAGCTGCAAAGGGCCATAGCTTTCAGCTTTGAGAAGAATGGAAGGAAGTGAAAGCAGAGAGACTGAGAGCAAAGCTGAGAGAACTAGAGTGGCTCCGGAGAGAGCAGCGTGTGGGTCTGGAGGTGGAGGGGAGGACGGGCAGACCGGAGGTACCGAGTCTGCAGAGGGGCAAGGAGCACGAGCCGTGGGCCCATCTGGACGGCATCTGTGAGCACGGGGAGCGGGGAGGCCAACACCAGGGCCGGTTTTCCATCAAGAGTATTGATGTCAGTGGTTTTCCAGGAAACGTCTGCTGTAGCAAAAAAAAAAAAGTTACAGAGCGGTTCCATTTAAACTAGTTCAGTATAATTTCAGTATAGTTTTCTACAGAGATTAATAATTAAAAGAAAATCAGAAAAAAAAAAATGTGCACCCTTACTTAAGAGAGGGAGAAGAAACTGGTTGAGAAGAGCCAGGAATAAATGAGTCTCCAGGAAAAAAAAAAATGGAAGAATGAGAGAAAACCTTTTTTTTAAAGGAAGAGGGAAAGAAAAAGTAAAAGGTGGGTGGATGAGGATATGAAAGAAAAAACTAAGCTGGTTAATTTTTATATTTTTTATATTTCCTTTTATATTAATTAACATTATGTCTTGAAAATAATATATTGAAAATTTAGACCATTAATTCATGAAAGAGAGTAGATTCTGAACCACATTTGATACAAATCTCAAAGTGATGGTGCCACTAACTTCCACCCCCAACTCACCCCTGCATTGTTGAGTTCTCTTTGAGAACCAGAATTTCACCAGGCAGCACTCTCTTTACCTCCTGATGTTATTTAGCCCCAAAAAAGAAGTCTCTATCTCTAGTTTATACAGTGGAGTCCTGAGGCATGAAAAATTTGCTTGTATATGTTATTAGTTAGATATTTGATTCTGTTATTTACTACCAGTCATTTATTTGATTGCTGGGGTATTTTTCATAGGAGTTCTGAAATCCCTTGACATTTCAATTGCCTTTTTCCTGGACTGAGGTTGCACTCCTTAGAGTCTATTTCTTAGATACAACAATTATTGCTGCTCTATCTTTATATCTGTATATACCAGTTTTTACATGAATAGTGATTTATTTTGGAATCAGTGACACTTTTTAAATGTATGTCTGTAAAAACCATCTTTGATTGAAGAATTCTGTGTCAAAATATAATGCTTTGCTATTACCATCGTCATAAAAGTGCCATGGAATAAGTAAAGTATTAACAGAGAAGGAATGTATAATAGCAATGTTGGTTATTCCTGTCATTTTGATTGATTAATTTAATTTTTGGAAAATATATAGAAGCAATGGTATGGCCTGAATGTTTGTGTCCTCCCCCAAAATTCATATGTTGAAATCCTGATGCTTGAGCGAGATGTTAGGAGGTAGGGCCTTTGGGTGATGTTTAGACCATGATAGTGTAGATTCCAAGAAGAGGATTAGTATCTGTGCAACTAGAGATTACCATACTAAGTGAACCAAATCGGAAAGATAAAGACAAATATCACATGTTATTACTTATATGTAGAATCTAAAATATGACACAAATGAACCTATCTACAAACAACTCACAAACAAAGAGAACAGATTTGTGGTCACCAAAGCAGAGTGGGTTGCGGGTGGGATGGAGTGGGAGTCTGGGGTTAGTGGATGTAAGCAGATGTTAGCTATCATGTATGGAATGGATAAATAGCAAGGTCCTACTGCACAGCCCAGGGAACTATGTTCAGTATCCTGTGACAAACCATAATGGGAAAGAATATTTTTTTAAAACAGAGTTTGTGTGTGTGTATATATATATGTACATATATATATAACTGAACTACTTTGCTATACAGCAGAAATTAACACAACATTGTAAATCAATTACACTTCAATTAAAAAAAAAAAAGAATAGGATTAGTGTCCTTATAAAAGAGACACTGGAGAGATCCCTAGCTTCTTTCACCAAGTGAGGACCCAGCCAGAAGGTGTTGGTTATGAACCAGAAAGAGTGTTCCTATCAGAAGGTGACCATGCTGATGCCTTGATCTTGGACTGCTAGACCCCAGGACTGCAAAAAGTAAGTATCTGTTGTTTATAAGCTACCAATCTGTGGCATCCTGTGATAGCAGCCCAAAAGGGTTGAGACAAGCACAAAGACAAAATAATAATCCTCGATATTCCTGCCTTCCAGAACTAAACATTATTATCATATTGACATTTTTCTCACATTTTAAAAGAAAAGTTAGTTTATCTTCACACTTACTGTAGGAATTCACGTAATAGTATTGCACAGAGATTAAAGTTCAAAATCACTCATATTAAACTTAATTTTAACTTATTAAACTTAATCTAACTCAAATCTAACAGAAGAAAAAGAGAAATTGAAGCAATTGTTGAACTTCCAATAAATATTTCTCTACCACAAGATATATTATTTTCTGTGCTGTGCTATGAGTAGTTGCTCAGTCGTGTCCAACTCTTTGTGACCCCATGATCTGTAGCCCACCAGGCTCCTCTGTCCATGGGGATTCTCCAGGCAAGAATATTGGAGTGGGTTGCCATGCCCTCCTCCAGGGATATGGTTTTCTAAAGGATTCTAAATATTCTAAAATACTTAGAATAGATTCGGTGTGCTTTAAGAAAGAAAAACAGACACACATTTCAATTGGATGGATCTTCAGCGACTCTCTGCTCTGAAAGATGAGAACATTTTCAAGCTCCCATTCATCTCTTTGTCCTGCCCCAGTTCAAGACATTTGCCTTCTATCCAATAACCGTAATTCTCAGCTTTGAGCAGGCACAGCCAGTGTACTGAAAAAATACTGTGTATATACCTCTGCCATTCTCAAGCAGCTGTCCCAGAACACTGTCCCCGCACTGCCAACTCCCAACCAAGACCTTCCACCACGATCCCATGTCAGCAGCTCTGAATGTCCTTCCCCGCCTCCATCTCTCTAATAGGCCCGAAAGAAAGGTAAGTGGAAAAATGCCTAGAGAATGAACAGCTCCAGAATTCTATTTAGCTTATGGAGGGAAAGAAGCTGTGGACACTCATAGATTAATGAGTTTAACCCTCTATGATTTAAAAGTTTTTTGATGTATAGTTGATTTACTGCACTGTTAGTTTCTGCTGCATAGCTGTGTGAATCAGTTATATATATGAATACAGTCTTTTAAGTATTCTTTTCCATTATGGTTTATCACAGGATATCGAATATGGCTCCCTGTGCAACGGAGTAGGACCTTGTTGCTCATCCATTCAATATATAATAGTTTTGTATCTGCTAATTCCAAACTCTAATCCTTCCCTCCCCCACCGCCACCTCCGTTGGAAAGCACAAGTCTGTTCTCCATGTCTGGAAGTCTGTTTCTGTTTTATAGATGAGGTCATTTGTGTCTCTATGACTATTTGTAACACCGATTTCTCTGGAACAACAGGTGTGAACTGTTGAACTCAGATAATACAACTGGCTTCTGAGAACTTTCTGAGGGAGTGAGGTCAGGAGGGCCAGGGAGAATAGGGTCAAAAGGCAAGGAGTGAGGGGAAGAGTACCCTATCTCCAGGGTTAGCAAGCCTGGCAGAGGGGCTGCACCTCCGTCTCAGAGGAGAGCGGCCAGTCTCAGCTCCAGAAAGCTCAGCGTTTAGAGCTAAACATCTGGCTTGACAGCAGGGAACATTCTGTTAATGGCAGTTCAGAGGAACTGCTGTGTTTGCAGCTGCTTCTTCCTGATAAAATAATTGTTGTTTCGAATAAGAAATTATTACGTAGAATTGGAATCAAATGAAAAGTGCTGTCTTATCACAGCTTGATTTAGTGGTATATAAATAGGTTTTGGAAAGGGACGGTATAACATTAAAAAGTGAGAGCATTATAAATGGTAAATAAGCACTTTCATAAACAGCGAAAGGGAACAATGCCCGGGCAATGTGACATGTGACTGAAGAGACACAGATCACATGTCAAATTGATGACTACACACATTTTCTAATCCTTTTTCACGGAAAACACATGCCCTTAAGACTGGTATTTGGTAATCTGTTTGCCCAGAATAAAAGCTCAGTTGTTTCTAGAAGACACAAGAAAGCTGGTAGGAATAGCTTTGTATATGGCTTTAAAATATTCAACGGTCAAGCTGTAACTGGCTTGCAATAAGTATTAGTTGAAGAAAATTAATAAATGAATGGTGCATCTATTTTTTGCTTGTTTCTACAAAGAGCAATTGAGGGAGTACAGAATGATTTAGGCCCTAAGGTGAGAAGGGAGCCCTGGAGACCTAAAAAGAAGAGCAGTTAAATGAAAGAAACAGAGGCTGGGGAACAGATTTCAGACCACGTTGCATGCCCTGAGTTTCTCTTCCAATTAAACATGGCCCTGGTAAAGAACATAAGTGGGCTATGCATTGAAAATTCACAGGTCCTGTGTTAAAGAGCAGAACAGGGAAGGGCTTGGTAAATATGGAGTAGCAAGAATCTCAGAACTTGGGGAGCTCAGACATGGAGTCTGGGTGAACTGTAACCTGTTTCCAGGTACTGATGGGAAGGAGCAGAGAACTCTCCCTAGGGTTCCTCATCAGGGAAGCAGAGAGGTCCTCACCCTGTGTCTTCCCCTTGGCCCATCCCAAAGAGGATCTGAAAGAAGGCACCAGAAGGTCTTGCTCACTCAGTTGCATCTTTTATTTGTGCTGTTCACATTTCGTTTTGGCTTTTTTTTTGCTTGTTAGCTTTTATTGAAGTACAGTTGATGCACAATACTATCTAAGTTACAGGTGATTTAAGTTATATTGTGATTTACCATTTTAGATGTTATACTCCATTTATAGTTATTATAAAATATTGGCTACATTCCCCGTGTTGTACAACATCCCTGTAGCTTATTTGAAACCTAATAGTTTGCACCTCTTAACCTTCTACCCTATACTGCTCCTCCCCACTCATTTTGATTTTTGGCAAAATTTATGACAGGTCATATCACAGTCCACTGATTTCCTTTTGGTCATTCTATTTCCAAACTCAATCTTCTCAGACTTGGTCCTGAGACACCTAAAACCCCTTTCATGCTTTCAGCTTCTGATCAGTGTAGCTTCCAAATAGTATACACTCCTTGTTTCATTTGTTAATAATCCTATTTTGCCCTGTTCTCTCCATACTGTTTTGGGCTTCTTGAGATTTCCTTTTTCTCCTCAGTGCCAGTTAGTGGAATCCTAGGTGTTGCCTTTAGAAACCTGGAGGCATTTGTAACTGCTCCCTGTTTCTGCAGCTGAAGAGAAAAACAGATAATATCTTGCCTGTAAAATCATCCTTTTAGTTATTTCCATCAAAATAATATTTTCTCTCTTAGAGGTCCAGATAGTTAATATTTGAAGCTTCCAGGTCACATGGTCATTGTTTTTTTTTTTAATTTTTTAATTATTTTTTTATTTTTTCCATTTATTTTTATTAGTTGGACACATGGTCATTGTTGAGACTACTCAATTCTGCTGATGAAAACAGCCAAATGAATGGGTGTAACTGTGTTCCAATAAAACTTTATTTACAAAAACAGGAAGCTGGACTGGGCAGTGGTTTTCTGACTTCCTTAGCTGCCAATTCCTCTTAGATATCTGGAGTCAAGATTGTTTCTATGGCCTGTGAAAGCAGTCCTTAATAGGTTATAAACTAGTTGTCTTATTAATAAAGTGTTGCCTAGTAATAAATACTTAAATTGGCATTCTTGGTTTCAAGAAGACATAAATACTTGTGCATTTTCTTTGTTGAACAGAGGATTTAGGGCCTTCTCTCTTTTTTCTCATGCACCAACGTAAAACAAAACGACTCTATCATAAGTAAGGTTTTCTAGGAGCAAATAGTGAGGCAGAACTTTGGAAGCAATTTGTTTTACTAGGTGCAATATTTGTGAAAAGCAGGCAAGGACACAAGACAGGAGAGAGAGAGAGTAGAACTGCATTACATAGGTCCAAAAACTTCATCCAACCTGGGAGGGAACTCTGGGAGACTAGGACCCCAAATGGTGAAGACTTTATATTCCCTACTTCAGTCAGTCATCACATGCAGACTGCGCTAGGAAGCCGGGGGCTTCTGGGAAAGCAGCTCGCAGGAAAAGCTCCTGGCTAGAGGCTACCTGCTAGCTACACTCCCCACTGCCAGGAAAAAAGTCCTTTCCTGACGGGCAATCTGGACAGAGAATCTTCATATCTGCCATAGTCAGAGTTTTTTTTTATTTAAACAGAAATAAAAAACTGAGAGTATTATCTCATATAAGTTAACACCAGTAATGGAATAAGAACAGCTGCAGAGCTATTGAGCATGTTAGTTTCATCCTTTTTATTCTGTTTCCACTTTTCATATGTAGAAATATCTCTTAGGGGAGGGGAAAAAAGACTGTGGGACACTGATACCATGATATCATGATAAAGAAACATCTGAGAATCTTTTTTTTTCTCCTCTATTTCTGCATTTACTTCCCCTCTAGTGATCATTCATCTTCTATTCTGCTTTCTTCCATTCTACATCTTACCTTCTGGTTTCTGCATCTTCCATTCACTAACTCCTTATTCTATACAAGGTCGTTAAATAGCTTCATATATAAGCAATACCTAGAGTCTGTGATGGAGGAAAATTTTACAAACTGCATTCAGTTTTATTTTCTTGTTTCTGTTGTTGTTCAGTTGCTAAGTCATGTCTGACTCTGTGACCCCATGGACTGCAGCATGCCACGCTGCTATGAACATTCATGTACAAGTTTTTGCATGCATATATGTTTTCAATAATCATGCTTATATACCTATGAGTGAAATTGCTGGCTTTTATAGTTAACTCCAGGTTTAGTCCTTTGAAGAATTGCCAAAATTTTTTCTAAGAAGCTGTACCACTTTACAGTCCCACCAGCAAGATATGAAGGTTCCAATTTCTCCACATCCTCATCATTACTGATAAAATCACTGCAGATGGTGACTGTAGCCATGAAATTAAAAGACGCTTACTCCTTGGAAGGAAAGTTATGACCAACCTAGATAGCATATTAAAAAGCAGAGACATTACTTTGCCAACAAAGGTCTGTCTAGTCAAGGCTATTGTTTTTCCAGTGGTCATGTATGGATGTGAGAGTTGGACTGTGAAGAAAGCTGAGTGCCAAAAAATTGATGCTTTTGAACTGTGGTGTTGGAGAAGACTCTTGAGAGTCCCTTGGACTGCAAGGAGATCCAACCAGTCCATCCTAAAGGAGATCAGTCCTGGGTGTTCATTGGAAGGCTGATGCTGAAGCTGAAACTCCAATACTTTGGCCACCTCATGTGAAGAGTTGACTCATTGGAAAAGACCCTGATGCTGGGAGGGATTGGGGGCAGGACGAGAAGGGAACAACAGAGGACGAGATGGCTGGATGGCATCACCGACTCGATGGGCATGAGTTTGAGTAAACTCCGGGAGTTGGTGATGGACAGGGAGGCCTGGCGTGCTGCAATTCATGGGGTTGCAAAGAGTCAGACATAACTGAGTGACTGAACTAACTAACTAACTAACTTTAAATTATAGCCATCCTAGTGGGTCTGGAGTGGGATCTCATTGTGGTTTTGATTTGCATTTCCCTAATGACTAAAGAGTCAAGGCTATGGTTTTTCCAGTAGTCATGTATGGATGTGAGAGTTGGACTATAAAGAAAGCTGAGCACTGAAGAATTGATGCTTTTGAACTGTGGTGTCGGAGAAGACTCTTGAGAGTCCCTTGGAGTGCAAGGAGATCCAACCAGTCCATCCTAAAGGAAATCAGTCCTGGTGTTCATTGGAAGGACTGATGCTGAAGCTGAAATTTCAATATTTTGGCCACCTGATGCAAAGAGCTGGCTCATTTGAAAAGACCCTGATGTTGGGAAGATTGAAGGCAGGAGGAGAAAGGGATGACAGAGGATAAGATGGTTAGATGGCATCACCAACTCAACGGATGTGAGTTTGGGTAAACTCCAGGAGTTGGCGATGGACAGGGAGGCCTGGCGTGCTGTGGTTCATGGGGTCGCAAAGAGTCAGACACAATTGAGCAACTGAACTGAACTGAATGACTAAAGATGAGCATCATTTCATGTCTTTGTCTTACTGTTTCTCTTATTATATCTTTTTTTGAGTTACTTTCTTAGTGTTTGCCCAGGAAATTACAATTAGTATACTAACTTGCACCAATTAAGTTTAGATCAATAGCAACTTAATTTTAGTAATATACAAAAACTTTGCTTCAGTATAGCTCCTTTGTGCTGTTATTGTTATACATGTGTGTGTGCGTATACATATTTATACATTATAAGCCTATGAATACAATTTTATAATTAATGCTTTATGCAACTGCCTTTTAATTAAGGATAGAAAAAGAGCTATAAACAAAACCAATATATATAATCTTTAATATTTACTTGTGTAATAACTATTATTAGTGCTCTTGATTTTTTGGAGTAAATTTGTGTTACCATCCAGTGTCCTTGGGCTTCTCAGGTGGTGTAGTGTTAAAGGATCTGCCTGCCAATGCAGGAGATGCAGGTTCGATCCCTGGGTGGGAAGATCCCCTGGAGGAGGAAATGGCAACCCACTCCAGGATTCTTTGCCTGGAAAATTCCATGGATAGAAGAGCCCAGTGGGCTACAGTCCATGGAGCAGCAAAGAGTCAGACACTACTGAGCACACACACACACACACTCACACACACCCACACACATACACGCCTGTCAGTATCCTTTCATTTCAGCATGCATCCCCCTGTAGTTTCATTTATAGGGCAGGTTTGCTAATGAGAAATTTGCTATTTTGCATTTTTTTAATTGGCAATGTTTGAACTTCTCTTTACTTTTAAATTTCTCCTTGGATATGGAATTCTTGGTTGACAATTTTTCTTTCAGCACTTAAACAGTTATTCTACTGCCTTCTGGCCTGCATAGTTTCTGTTGAGAAGTCAGCTATAAATTTTATTGTGTATCCCTTGTACTTGTGAGTCATTTTTCTCTTGCTGTTTTCAGGATTCTCTCTTTGTCTTTTGACAGTTTGCCTATGATGTATCTAGGTTTAGATCTCTTTTAATTTATCATACATGGAATCCATTGCACATCTTGCAAGTGTGGATTAATGCTTTCATTACATTTGGGTTGTTTTTGGCTGTTATTTCATTCTCTCTACCTCTTATTTCCTCTCCTACTGAGACTTTCCTTATGCATATGGTGGTATGCTTTATGAAGTGCTAAAGATCTTTTATGATCTGTTCATTTTTCTTTTAATAAAGTAGGACCTACTTACAAAATTATATTAGTTTCAAGTGTACAACACAGTGATTCAATATTTTTATATATTACAAAATGATCACCATGATAAGTCTAGTTACCATCTGTTATCATACAAAGTTATAAAAATATTATTGATTATATTTGCTGTGGCATACATTAATTCTTCCAATACATGTGCAAGGGATATCTAGGAAACTATAGATCATTTGGATATTAATGATAATGACAATAATACACTTGAAACACATCAGAGTGGTTCCTACATTTGGAGGCCACTTTGTAGATATAAATACCTTTATCATTAAAAGTTTTTTTAAAGATAAATAGGCATTCATCCCAAGAATCTAGGAAAAAGTTGAAAGGTAAATGTAACAAATAGAATTAATAAAAAACATAGACAATGAATTAGAAAAATGAAAAACAATATGTAAACTCTTTACAAAAGTCATATGTTTTTGGTCTTTAAGCTTGTTCTTTACAAATACTAGTAAAATAGACATATTTTGGTAAAAGTCACTCTTTCATAGATAAACTAGACCATGTCTAGAGCTTTACATAGGCCACACTACTATAATAGCTCTCCTAACATAATAATGCTTAATAGTCAGTAGCTTATACTTCACAACATTTCTGTTTCATTCACACACATGTTGTTGAAATAAGCCATACAATATCAATACCTGTATTTTCATCCATCTTTATGGTGGAGGTATGTTCATGAACATTTCTATAGCAGAATAAATTATTAATAGATAATACATTGTTAGAAAAGAAGTACTGTTTGAAATCAAAGAACATATATATGTTTTTCACTATAACTGGGGTTTCTAGACTTTGGACTCTGCATAACTTACTGAACTTCTGGACAAATAAACCATCAGAGAATTCAGCCAGTCAAACCTGAGCCAGATTATAATCACGTACCAGTGTGAGTGGTGCCTTAGGGAAACTGTTGAAACTGGAAAACCATTTGTGATAGTGGTGAGCAGCCTCTACATTCTTGAACACTGGAAATTTGTCCTTGAACCTGGAACCTCTCTCTTCTTTGTTCTGGTTGTGGCTACTTTGATGAATTTTTAAAATAACTTTACTGTAGACAAGTGCCTAGCCATGTTCTTAAGCACGCTGAATCAAATGCAGATATTTCTGATTTTAGATACTAATTTTTACTTAGCAATCTAAATTGCGTTATGTCTTTCTAGGATGAGGCCACTACAAAGTTAAAGGGGAAACTCTTTCTACTCATTCAAAAAGAATTGTTTCTGAGAGATGAGCACCTTTTTATTCAGTATTTCCTCACAGGAAATCATGAGACTAGGACCACGCCAGAGGGGATGCATAGATCTAATTTCTTTCTTTCTGCGTACTGAAAGACTATGAAGTGAAACTGCACTGGATTGTTACAGCCTGCCGTGAACTGAATAATTAATGTCTCACAGGATGTACCATTTACAGCTGACTGAGTCAGAGTTTGGGATCCATACTGTAAACTTCTGTACTTGTTCACTTTGCATAGTTTATGGGACCCACAGGATCTGAGGTGAGGGTGGGGATATCTCTCCTGAAGCAAATGGTGGAACCATTGCTAGCTTCCTAGAGAAAGAATGAAAATAATCTTGGATTAGGGAAGGGAGGACTTTATCCTCTCCCCTTGTTGGTGGCATTTTGGGATGTGACTCTGGTTAAGAAGGACATGATAGTAATAAATGACTGTGGAAGATAAGATGGCATTGGCTACTTGTTGTTGGGAAGATCCCCTGGAGAAGGAAATGGCAACCCACTCCAGTATTCTTGCCTGGAAAATCCCATGGACGGAGGAGCCTGATGGGCTATACCCCATTGGGTCGCAAAAGTCGGACCCAACTGAGCGACTAACACACACGTGTTAGTTAAACCCAGGGAATCGGTTGCCATTCCCTTCTCCAGGGGAACTTGTTTCATGCTAAGGGCTAAGGAGAGAAATGGCTCCGGGGGCTCTCAGTGCAAAGCAATGACTGATTGACTCCAGCACTAATATCAAAATTTCCATTTTTTAATTTTTCTTTTGTATGTTCTGAGTCTCCTTTATTTTTTTTCAACCTTCACTAAAATTTCAAGTGATACGGTTCAAGTTATTCATGTTGTAAGATATTAGGAACAAGCCTGTGTTCACTATTGAAACAGGTGGAGAAATGTATCTTCCCCCACGGTGTCCTCTTCTCTGAAGTTAGCTTGGTGGTAGTTATCAGAAAATTGAATGGACATCTTGGCTGGGTAGAGGGTATTTGTCATACACCAGACAAGAGCTGAGTGCAAGTGGACACTGTATTGCCAATGTGAGACATCTTCCCTGCCAAAATTCCAAAAGGATGAAATTGGTCAGTGTTGGGAGATATTTTGACATCATACAGATGAGACTGATTATCTAGCCAGTAGACATTTTAGTTATAGTAGGTCCATCTCATAGAGTCAGTCAAGCCAGTAGGATATCTCGGCAATTAAATCGTACTAGTTTGGTACTAAATACTAACCACAGAAAATTCAACGAAAAACTGATTTTTGTTGCTGTTGTGGTTCAGTCACTAAGTTGTGTCCAACTCTTTATGACCCCATGGACTTTGGCACACCAGGCTCCTCTGTCCTCTACTCTCTCCTGGAGTTTGTAGAGGACAAATTTATGTCCATTGAATTGGTGATGCTATCTAACCATTTCATCCTCTGCCACCCCCTTCTCCTTTTGCCTTCAGTCTTTCCCAGCATCAGGGTCTTTTCCAATTATTCATGGTTAATTATTAATAATAAAATAATGAGCTTATTATCTTCTCAAAAATGTCTAATATTGAAAAAGAATATGACAAGAACAGATAGTTGAATTATGCTAAACTAAAGGAAGTGAAAGTCACTCAGTCGTGTCTGACTCTTTGCAACTTCTACAGGCCAGAATACTGGAATGGGTGGCCTTTCCCTTATCCAGGGGATCTTCCCAGCCCAGCGATTGAACCCAGGTCTCCTGCATTACAGGCGAATTCTTTACCAGCTGAGCCACAAGGGAAGCCCAAGAATACTGGAGTGGGGAGCCTATCCCTTCTCCAGGGGATCTTCCTGACCCAGGAATTGAACCCAGGTCCCCTGCATTTCAGGCGGATTCTTTACCAATTGAGCTCTCAGGGAAGCCCCATGCCAAAAGAAAACCAGATTTAAAAATGAATGTGGCCTGTTTCCCATAGGATTTTTTTTCCCTTTAATCGCCTTGACGAGAATGAAGGGACATGTTGACCAAGGCATGTAGACAAATGTTTGTATGTTACAAACAGATGTTGTTTGGCATCTCTTTGTTTATGGAACAAAGGTACAAATTCTTCCTGTTTCCCAGGAAAATTCTAGAACAGTGAAGACTGTTACTAATCCAGTGTTTTCTGTGCTTTATTTTTTTGCACATCAGGATTCCTATTGTGCTCTTCTAAACACATGCTGAGGGGGTTATTTCCTTACTACAATAGCACTGTGGGAACCTTAGTTTGATTTACAAAGCATTATAATTCTTCAAAAGCACAAACATTAAAAAATTCTAATTGGAGATGGGCAGGAAAGAAGGAAACACACATACTGATATATATACACACACATATATGATTTTGTTTTCAGCATGAGTTCTGTCACAAAAATGTTGCAGTTCAGTTACTCTGGTATATATAAAATATCTAGCAAATTTTGACAATTACAGATTTTACTTTGCTTGGTAGAAGATTGTACTTGTTTGGACACAATTATACATTATACATAGAGAAGGATATGGCAACCCACTCCAATACTCTTGCCTGGAGAATCCCACGGACAGGGAGACCTGGTGGGCTGCAGCGCATGGGGTCATGGGGTCATGGGGAGTCGGACATGATTGAGTGACTTCACACACACACACACATTATACATGCCTTACAGCAAAACACATGTGCAGAACTTATGTTGTACAGATATTTTAATGGGGGTTGGCAAACCCGAGGGCCAAGATCAGTCACACCCATTTGTTTACATATTACCTACATGCCTGGAGTTACCCAAGCTGTAAAGTCTCTTGTCCCCTGGAGTGATGACTCATTAACCTCCCAGCACTGATGTCTGACAATATGCAGGGAGTACTGCCCGGGAAGATCACTTGCGTTTTGGTGTCCAGAGTTTTATTGGAACTTTATTCCATAGGCATAATTGATTGATTTCTTGCTTCTGTGGTTGAACTCAGTCTCCAGGTTAATAGATACTGTGTGACTCAAACCACATGGCTGATCTCTCTGATATGGCCAGCTTGCACCCTAAACAAAGACAGTCCTATTGGTTATGACATAGGTCACTTTCCAGAAGCCTTTTTATATCTACTGATAAAAAATTAACTAAAAATTTAAAATATAATGAATGTCAGTATCAACGTCTGGTCCTAAGATATTCACAGGCAAATAATACTGTTAAGAAAAAGGATGACACATAGGGAGTCTCCTTGCTAAGACTGATTTAAACCTCTGAACATTGTTTTGATTCACACAGAGCAGAGTGATTAAGTTTTGGGAAAGAGTAGGTAGTAGGGGCTTCCCATGCCATCAATAAATGTTGATTGAGGGCCTCCTTTCAACAAAGTAACTGCCAGGCACACATGTTCTCCAGTTTTTCACATATTTGTTCCAGACTGTGCAGGGGAAAAAAAAAAGTGATTTTCAAACTAAGGCAGAAAATTATTTTATTCAAAACAGTTCATTCTAGATCTGTAAAGTAATTTTTTCAAATCTAGGCCCTGTGAAGATTTGGGATTTTTTACACACTTAATTTAAGCTAAAAATAAGTCATTTCTTTCTCCTGAACCTATTTTCAAGTTAGTAACATAACGGATAGTTACTAAACAAATAGAAAGTAAAGTAAAGGAAGAAATGGTCCATGTCTCATCTATCTTTCAATTTTAGGTTTTAAAAATGAAGTTGTGTCTCTACACTTTATATTCAATAATATCTCACTTTCCCCCATTCATTATTATACTTGTTTTTTTCACATTATTTTTTCACACATTTAAAGAAAACATTTTGATGGTTATATAATAGTTCTTGCAAGGATTTAACATTGTTGATTTAACCATTTGACTTTAGTTTTATATGCGTGCATGCTAAATCACTTCATTTCTATGTTCTAAAATAATATTTTTATTTCTTGGTGGGATAATGAACCATAACATCACTTCAAATTTCTTTTTTCTGAAATCTATGCAAGCAGATCGGGTAATTCAGAACCTTTCTTCTAATAGATATCAATTGTTTATATAATTAAACATATGTATTTACATATGAGGGCTTCCCAGTTGGTGCTAGCGGTAAAGAACTCGCCTCCCAGTGCAGGAATAAGAGACACAGGTTCAATCCCTGGGTCAGGAAAATCCTCTGGAGGAGAGCATGGCAACCTACTCCAGTGTTCTTGCCTGGAGAATCCCATGGACAGGGGAGCCTGGCAGGCTACAGTCCATGGAGTTGCAAAGAGTCAGACACAACTGAAGTGACTTAACACACACACACATTTACATATGAATTAAATTTAATAATCAAGTGAAGTAAGCTTTCTTGCTTAAATTTTTCTTTACTTTGACAATTACTAAGAAATATTTAATACTATGTCTTATTTGTATGTTTAATCAAAGTGAGTTTCCAGAAGATTTCCACATAAGGAAAAAAAAATCAAAGTTGTCTAGTAAGGAGTGATGGTCTTGGGCAGTGTGGTTCGGCCTGCGGTGAGTAGTCACAGGGATAGAGGATGGGAAGATCTCTTTAATGATTCTGCCACCCGGAAGTCAGAAAGTGTGGTTTTAATCTCAGCTCTGCCTCCTAGCTGATGGCCTGAAGGCTTCCACCTCCTCGTTTTGATGTTACTACTTTTCTCTGTGGTTCATTCCATCCCTCTGCTTCCGCTCAGAAGGATGTGATGTTGCCCTCGTGTTCTCAGCCTGATCCCTTCTCTCCATCCCTCCAATATTGGCAAGGCTCTTGGTTCTGAAGTGAGCTTCTTTCTTCCCTCCTGTGACACAGAGCTATCTCTTCTCAGTATCTTGCTGCATTTCTAGTGACAATAGCTCTTTATTTAGTCTCCTCTCCATTACAGATTTTCTTTCCCTAGGAATCGGCATGCGTTTCTGAGGGCTGCGTGGAAAGGCAGTCAAGTGTTGTATCTCCTGCTGGGTCCAGATTTGTCCTCCTTCTCAGACCTCAGCTGTGGGTTCTCCCATCCCCTCCTCTGGGCAGAACACTTTCCCCACCAAGTACATTGCCTGTCAGAGGATAAAGAAGACTTTCTGCTCCCCAGTGGGGTCAGGGCCTCAGGCCCAGAGGCTGGCTGTCAACATCTCCCACTGTTCTTCTGATGTTCCTACAGTCCTCTTAAAGCTGGGCTCTGGTGTGCCATCTACAGGCCACCCTGACATTTTGAGACCTGTCTGAGTTCTCAACTTCTCATCTCGAGCTAATGCTCTGGGACCCTCACTCCACTGGTTTAGAAATTACTGGACTTGATTACAATCTCACATCATTAAATCTCCATTGAGTTTATTTTTCAAATTCATTTGTGTACCAAACTACAGTTTAATCAGGAAACTGGTCTAATACCCTTGTGAAAACGTGAGTAATTTCTTTGGAATCTTGCCTAACTGAGTAGATGTTTTCAGTTCTTATTTTATGATCACTTTTTCCTGTTGCCCTTTACAGTGAAAAGTGGGTGACAAAGCAGGCAATAGGAAGGGAAATAATTTTTAAAAAATTTTATCTAGAAATTTCATTGTTCTTAAAAAATCTCTAGAAATTTTCCCTATAGCTTTTATGTACTATGATAAAATGTAGCATTTATGGCAAAGCTTCAGAAGGTATGGTAAAATCTGTTATTAACAAGGCAAGTGATACAAAGAGATCAGAAAAGCCGTTAGGTGAGTGCCAACCTCAAGTGAACGAGATTTCTTTTTTAACCCTATCTATACATCTATCCATACAATCATTTAGATTTCAGATTATATCAGATACTGTTCCGGGTATCAAGGCTGTGAATGATCAAGACATGGTGTGTGCCCCAGAGGGATATATAATCTAAAAAAAGACAAAGATGTGTCAAGAGATCTTATAGAGATGGCTGATGCCCAGGTCATATTCCTTTGGCCACCTCTGACTTGAGCTGTGGAAGGCAGTAACCAAGTAGGTTAAAGGCTCCTCACTACTGGTGTCCACTAAGTTTCTCAGTTTTAAGCTACTTGAATGCATATGCGGTGTGTGTACGTGTGTGTTGAATGCCCCACAGAAAATCCCAACCAATTCCCACTGGGATTCAGCCCCAGTTACCCACAATTGTAAACTGCTTAATAATTCTTCCTTTACTGACTTTCTCTCTTTGTCGGTCTCATTCTTCCTCTCTCTCAATCTGGCTTCCTGGGAATACCACCTAAATAGACTACGTGTACTCAAGCTCCTTGTCACTTTCACCGCAGATCCCAATTTTGATAGAAACCAATTCTGGTAGTACCAATACAAAGTAATATTTTTGTTGCTGTCCAGTTGCTAAGTCCCGTGTGATTCTTTGAGATCCCATGGACTGCAGCATGCCAGGTTTCCCTGTCCTTCATCATCTCCTGGAGTTTGCTCAAACTCATGTCCATTGAGTCAGTAATATTGAGTTGGCCAAAAAGTTCACTGGGTTTTTCTTTAGCATCTTAAAGCATCTAATATCTGTAGGTGATGAAGATATACACAGAGGTCTCTTGTTCTACAGAGGATGGAGTAATTAATATCCTGGGTAGAAGTTTCCAAGAAAGACTATTGCAGGAGCCAAGGAAAGGGAAAAATTAGAAATTGATAGTTAAAAGATAAGTATCTCCAATGTCTTTAACTATAGTTCAATACGAGATAGCTCTGGGATGACATAACAGAGGTACTTTGCATATCTCCTGTTATGTGCATGACATACTTGTCTGAGCTTTTCTGGGCTTTCTAGAGGAGTGAATGATGAGAAGTTGGAGCTAATACTCAGCTCTCAGACTAAGAAGATTTCAGAACTAAAAATAGGAAGAGTTCTATGCTTTGACCCTTGAAACCAACCCTGGATCAGGGAGGATACTTCAAGGTAGGGGAAGGTCAAGATACCCCAGGCTTGGTCCAGAGATAATAGTTGTGGTCATGGATAAAAGGGCAGTTTGCTTGCAACACTGCGTGTGGCTTTCTTTTTTTTTTTTTTTAAATTTTGTGTGTGTGGCTTTCTATTGTCTTGTAACCAAGCTCCTAGGAGAAAGTATGCCAGGTTCCATGAGAGAAGGACTGTGAAAATTTAAAGAGAGGGTCAAAAGAAAAAGCCGTGATTTGTCAAATCATTGTAAAAAGAAAAACAAAACTCTAAGATTATGAGAGATTTCCTGTGGAAGGCCCATTCCCCAGGAAAACCCAGTGCTTTGACTAAGGGGTCTGGAGAATATTAGAGGCCTGTGTTAATGGGAGGAACAACATTAACTGCTATATTTTCTCAGCTCTAGAGCCTAAAACCATGCCAAGAGGCAGGCCTCCTGAGGCCACAAATGGGAGACGCCAGCCTTGGCAGGTGGCCCATCAACTGGGCAGATGAAGGAAGTTACACAGTGGGGGTTGGGTGAAAAGCGCAGGTTCTCAGACTCAGACACTATGACTATGGTTATCTACATCCCTGCCGTTGTTTCCCCCCTGGTCATCTGGTATTTGGATACTGGAAAGCATGTGAGTTACAATAGGCTGCTTAATGAGCCAACAAGATTATGCCACTTCTTCAAAAAAAATAAAAAACCAACACGGACTTCTGCATTTGGGCAATACAATAAAGCTTAATGCAGCATGTGAGGACAAATAAGACAAACTCCCAGTAGGAAGCCTCTAGTTCTCAACATAATTCTTCAAATCACTTTCAGATCCACTCACCTCTCTAAGTTTCCATTTTCTCATTTGTAAAATGGAAATAATAGCACTTACCTCCCAAAGACATGTTGCATATGAGAAAATGTCTATTCAGCCTCCAGCGTCTCAGTGCCTGACATAGACCAGGCATTTAAGAAATTCTAGCTGTCTCTACCCTCTCTTCTCATGAGACAAGGAAGAAAATAGCCATTTCAAATAAATCTGATTTCTTGAAATTCTCAGCATTAGATATAGGGAGAACCTGAAAGCAACTTTTCTTGTCTTAAAGGCCTAATAATCAGATTGGGGTATTTCTCTCAGGAGGTCAGAAAATGTGTTAGATTGCTCTGATTATTTCCTCTTTTAAGAGTCTCCTGAAAAATTTATGCTTGATGTGCAATCTAAGAATTATAAACTGTCCTTACTTTGAAGACTTTTATGTAATTGTATAGACTTTAGGTCATATCAAGTACGATTATACAATTCATGGTTATTGGAAAAAAAAATCAGTTTTCGGAAAATGTACTTAGATAAAAGTACTAGTGTTCTTTCTGTCTGTTCACACAAGAACAAATCAAATGTCCAAAGAAGTCACAGGACTGTAATACTTCTTTTACTATTTTACTATATTTATATGTTACTATATACATTATTATATATTATTATACATAACTATATATTGCTATATATTTCTTGAGAAACTTGTATGCAGGTCAGGAAGCAACAGTTAGAACTGGACATGGAAGAACAGACTGGTTCCAAATAGGGAAAGGAGTACGTCAATGCTGTATATTGTCACCCTGCTTATTTAACTTATATGCAGAGTACATAATGAGAAACGCTGGGCTAGATGAAGCACAAGCTGGAATCAAGATTGCTGGGAGAAATATCAATAACCTCAGATATGCAGATGACACCACCCTTATGGCAGAAAGTGAAGAGGAACTAAAAAGCCTCTTGATGAAAGTGAAAGAGGAGAGTGAAAAAGTTGGCTTAAAGCTCAACATTTAGAAAACTAAGATCATGGCATCTGGTCCCATCACTTCATGGGAAATAGATGGGGAAACAGTGGAAACAGTGGCTGACTTTATTTTTTTGGGCTCCAAAATCACTGCAGATGGTGATTGCAGCCATGAAATTAAAACGCTTACTCCTTGGAAGGAAAGTTATGACCAACTTGACAGCGTATTAAAAAACAGAGACATTAATTGGCCAACAAAGGTCCGTCTAGTCAAGGCTATGGTTTTTCCAGTAGTCATGTATGGATGTGAGAGTTGGACTATAAAGAAAGCTGAGTGCTGAAAAATTGATGCTTTTGAACTGTGGTGTTGGAGAAGACTCTTGAGAGTCCCTTGGACTGCAAGGAGATCCAACCAGTCCATCCTAAGGAGATCAGTCCTGGGTGTTCATTGGAAGGACTGATGCTGAAGCTGAAACTCCAATAATACTCTGGCCACCTCATGAGAAGAGTTGACTCATTGGAAAGGACCCTGATGCTGGGAGGGATTGGGGGCAGGAGGAGAAGGGGACGACAGAGGATGAGATGGCTGGATGGCATCACCAACTTAATGGACATGAGTTTGAGTAAACTCCGGGAGTTGGTGATGGAGAGCGAGGCCTGGCGTGCTGCGATTTCTGGGGTTGCAAAGAGTCGGACACGACTGAGTGACTGAACTGAACTGAACTGATATATTGCTATACATGCATATATTTTACTATTACTATATAATTTACTATGTATATTATAGCATACACTATATAGCATATAATTTACTATATAATTTATGTATTTCACTATAAGGCTCTTTTTCTTTTTAAAAATAGTATTTTAAATATGATTACTGGTAAATGCATCCTTACTGTTTAGCTAAACAAATATGTGTTCTTTGGGCTTCCCAGGTGGTACTAACAGTAAAGATCCTGACTGCCACTGCAGGAATTGCAAGAGGCATGGGTTTGATCTGTGGTTGGGGAAGATCCCCTGGAGTAGGAAATGGCAACCCACTCCAATTTTCTTGTCTGGAGACTCCCATGGACAGAGGAACCTGGTGGGCTTCTGTTTGTAGGGTTGCAAAGAGTCAGACATGAATGAGCACATGTGCACACACACACATACATTTTGTGTGTTGCATAATGTATACATGTATGCAATACTGTCTTTCTCTCTTGCAAAATGAGGATAATTTTCACCATACTGTTCCTATTCGGACTAGTTTAGCTAATAAGATGAGCACCACAGTTAGTTCTTGCATCTCATTGGTCCATACCATTTGAAATGATTCCACAGTCTTTCTATGAAGTCATTGTTTAGAATTCAGATTTTCAGTCCAGAAGACTTTATCACAGTAGCTTTACAATTCTGTTTGTATTGACTATTAAAATGCTTACTCTTAATTTTATATTTGGACTTACTCTGACCAAAGATGTTAAGTGGTAATCTCCTTTATAAACTAAGACATTTTAGCTTATCTCTTTATCACAATTATCTCTTGAGTATCTTCTTTGAACAAGATGCTATGCTTGGCTCTGTAAATAATATAAAGACGGAATTTCTCCCTGCATTCAGAAGCTCACATCATGGAGAGAGACGGAAATATTCATCTGATCCAAATATCAATAGCTACCATATGTGCTGGGCATGTATCAATACTAACTTTATACCCATGGTATATTGGTATATTGTGAGTTCTGAAACAGAGATACAGAATTGTTTAGATACTATGGGAAGGTAGAGACAAGTCTGGATTAGGGATCACCAGTAAGGATTTGTTTAGGGCGTGTTATTTGAAATTGACCATGAAGGATTGGTTGGACTTTGACAGGTGAGAACTGAGTGGGAAATGGACATTCTTGGTACCCAGGACTGTATGTGCATGTAGTCATAGGTAAATGAAGACTCAAAACATACATTTATTTTTGCTGAGTTTATTGTGTTCCCATACTGTACAATACTTTATGCAATAAATCATAAGAGAATGCCACTATGATATAATTATCTGAAGGATACTCAGACCATTCAGCCTCTTGAATCACATGGGAAAAGGTGATGAGAGAGAGCTGGTTGGGATGAATTTAGTTTAGGTGGTGAGCTTAGAAGGCTGTAAGCTGGAAAATGGGTGGTGGTGTGAATGAATACATCTATGGGTCTCATGAGGCTATAATCAAGGTGTCATTGAGGCTGAATCCCTTTTTGAACACTCATGAAGAATCGTCTCCTTGCTCACTAAGGTTGTTGACAGAATTTATCCTCCTGGTTTTAGGATGGATATCTCCATTTACTTGGCTGTTAGCTGAGAGCTGTCCCCAGCTGCTAGAGGCCACTCACATGCCTTGGCTCATGACCTCCTTTCTCCATCTGCAAAACCGACAATTTCTCTGCTTTCCTCTTCCACTTTTAAGGACTCATGTGATTCCACTGGGTCTACCTGCATAATGCAGTATAATCTCCCCATCTCAAGTTCTTAACCTTAATTGTATGTGTAAAGTCCCTTTGGCCATGGAAAGTGACATATTCACAGATACCAATGAGTAGAATGTTAACATCTTTGAGGGACTATTATCAGGCCTACCACACAGCGCCTTCAACTCCTTTGATACCTTCTTGAAGTATAGCTGGTGGCTGAACAGAGGCCACAAATGCTCCTGTGGGTGCGTGGTTGGTATCAGTAGCAGGGGACACGGCAGCACAGCTGGAGACTGAGTCTTCTGCAAGAGATGATGGGTTTCAGTTTTAACCCATTTGTGAACCCAGAGTCCAGTGAAACTTTTGAGGTTGGAAATACAAATTTCCAGCTTGTCTTCTCAATTCTCAACAGCTGTCAGTACAGGAAACATGGAATTCAGACTAAGCCCTTGCCCAAAGGATTCACAGGTTAAATGTGTCAGGCTGAGGGAGCAGTATGATGATGGAGTATGACAGAAACTAAAAGAATGGACAGAAATTAAAAGAATGCTGATTAGCAGAATGTTGTGTGTGTGCTCAGTCATGTCCGATGCTTTGCAACTCTATGGACTATAGCCCGCCACGCTCCTTTGTCTATGGGATTTCCCAGGCAAGTATACTGGAGTGGGTTTCCATTTCCTTCTCCAGGGGACATTCCAGACCCAGGGACTGAAACCGCATCTCCTGTCTCCTGCACTAGCAGGCAGATTCTTTACCATTGAGCCCCTGGGAAGCCCTCTAATAGAATGTTAGAGCTGTTTAAAGGACACGAGGGACTTTTCTGGTAGTCCACTGGTTGACTCTGTGCTTCCAACGCTGGGGGCACAGGTTTGGGGGAAAAAAAAAAGGACCTGAGATATCATTTAGCCCTGTTCTGGGCCTTCTAGGTTTACAAAGTTTCCTGGGAATAGACCCTACCCTTACAACTTGTTCACTGCTTTATCCCCACTATCTAATACAATATTCACCACTCAGTAGTTTCCCAGTAAGTACTTGTTGACTAGCGTGGAAACTCAGGTCAGAGAGGTGAACTGATGTGATCAAGGTCACAGAGTTGATTTATGCCAGAGCAACTAGTCTGACTCTTCATTTGCTCGATCATGTGGGGCAGTGGTATAAAGAACCTTCTTGCAGTGCAGGAGGCGCAAGAGAGGTGGATTCGATCCTAGGGTTGGGAAGATCCCTTGGAGAAGGAAATGGCAACCCAGTATTCTTGCCTGGAGAATTCTATGGACAGAGAAGCCTGGTGGGGCCCCAGTGTCGAACACAACTGAGCGCGTGTAAGCACCTGTCCATCCTTCCTAGAAAATGAACTACTCCAACAAATAAAGCCTCCCGTATGCTTTCTCTCTACCTTGCACATAGCATTCTTCTTCCTCTATGAAATAGTACCAACCAAATCTATCCATTTAATGTCTCAAATGTGATTTGATACATTTGACCTCTTTTTCTAGTTTCTCCATTCACTTCCTTTGTAACTGAGGCAAATGACTTAAATGTTCAAACTAAGTTTCTTCTTCGGTCTTGAGAGGGGCTAAAGGTTCTTTCAGTTCTCATGGCCTGTAATTCTAAATTTCATGAAAGGTACTAACACACTCACCTGTGGACCATATGTCTGAATATCCTTTGTCCTTGAAGTATGGTCATTATATCACCCCTAACAGAATCACCTGGGGTCCTTTATACTGATTTTGTAACTGTTGTAAAGAATAAATAGATGTATACTTGTTGATTTGGAGGTATTTCCATTAAGCTATGCTTCCCAGCACTTTTCACCTTTATAGTAATGGTACACATAAAAAGATAAATATTTATGTGGTGTACTGGGGTAAGAAACCATAGATTGTCTCTTTGTCAATGCCCATCTCACTGGAAAACTACTATTGAATGAGAAAAACAATTTGCACAAAAAAAAGACCCTTTTTTTCAAGACAATACCAAAATTCTGTATGACTTATGTACAAGCATACCTGAATGAATATGTATTATATCTGCATATGATTATGTGAGTTCCATTATGTGTTTGTAGATATACAGTATCATAAGAATAGAGAGGAAGGAAAACAAAAAAGAAAAAAAATTTAAGAAGGTTAAAAACATTAGTGAGTATGCTATGAACTCATTTAGGTATTTATGTAAAAGAATATAGTCATATGTAAAGGCATTTAAAACTAGAATAAATATGTAAGAGTGGGATGAATGGAAAAAGTAGCATCGACATATATACACTGCTATGTGTAAAATAGATGGCTGCTGAGAAGTTGCTGTATAACACAGGGAGGCCCAGTCTGGTGCTCTGCGATGACAGAGAGGGGAAGCACAGGCGGAAGGGAGGGAAGGTTAAAAGGGAGGTGCTGTGCTGTTTTCAGTCACTCAGTCGTGTCCGACTCTTTGCAACCTGATGAACTGTAGCCCACCAGGCTCCTCTGGCCATGGGGATTCTCCAGGCAAGGATACTGGCCTAGGTTACCATGCCCTCCTCCAGGAGCTCTTCCCAACCCGGGGATGGAACCCAGATGGCCCACATTGCAGGCAGATTCTTTACACTCTGAGCCACCAGGGAAGCCCAAGACGGAGGTGATATATGTATAACTATGGCTGATTTGCATTGTTGTAAGGCAGAAGGCAGCACAACACTGTAGAGCATTTTTCCTACAGTTAAATTTAAAAAAAAAAGGCAAATCCATGGCTCCTATTGTAAAGCCAATCTCAGGGGTAGGTGATACAGGGAGGTGGGAGTCTGCATCATTAACAAATATTCCAAGGGATGCTGTAACAACGAAATCTGTAAAATTTTGCATTAAGTGCTAATATCATTAGGTGTGAACTACAGCGTAGTTGGAAATTTCCATCCAGAAATTCAGACTCAGCTGATCTGGGAACATAGTAGATGCATAATAAACAGCTGCTGATTATCTGAGTCATTTGAAGGACAGGTGAAGGGAGTGAGGGCCAGCGTGGTGAAAGAAGTCAATCCATGCTCAGGCATGAGGAGGAAAAATATTTAAGAAAGATGGACTGGGCCCCCTTAGCATTTTCAAATCATTCAACAGTATTTGTTAGGCACTAAATACCTGCAGGCAACTTTTCTCTATCTTATTTCAAACAGGTCTTAAATAACCCTTTACAAACTCAAGAGAGGTGAAGTGTGTGGCACAAGTAGTGTTAAAATTGGGGTTTGAACTCCACACATGTTTTGAGCACTCAGCTATAAACTAGACTCCTGGGAGCTGCTGAGGCTAGGAGTGCAAGTGCATTCAATTTGTATGCTGTTTTCCATGTCCACAATCCTGCAGTTTGGCCATGATCATTCTGGTCTGTCGTCACTTATCAATTGACAGCCCTAGTCTGCTGCCTAGAAGCTTGTCATATATCACAACCTGGATCCCACCAAAGAGAGATGACAGCAAATGCGTTTTTTGTTTATTGTCACTAGCCAGTATTTTTCACAGTGGGGAGAAACCATTTCCTAGGTGACTTTGAACAGTGCAGGAAGACCAAGAAAACCAACTCTGATTCCTTCCAAGTGAAAATAATTCTGGCTTTTGCTAGCTTTGTCTGCTAAGTGTTTTGCTGTTAAGAGCAAAAGGAAGGTGAGAAGGGAATAATGCAGAGATGCCCTTTCATTAAGTTCAGGGGTGAGACAACACATGAATACAAATTTCATATCATACTCATTTTTGGTAATCTTTGGCGTTGGGTGCGTGCGTGCGTGCGTGCTAAGCCTCTCCAGACCCGGTGGACTCTAGCCCACCAGGCTCCTCTGTCCATGGGATTCTTCAGGTAAGAATACTGGAGCGGGTTGCCATGCCCTTCTCCACTGGTGTTGGGTAGTGACTAGGAAATCAGAGGTGTATATTTTGCCCCCAAAGGCCTGAATGAAAACAAAGACGGCATCTGTTTGTCATCTAGTAGATGATTACTTGAAGGCCTTGATCTCTGGACCTGTGCCACCCCGCGATCATTTCAGGAGACGTAGCCATTTTGCAGATTCTGGAGGATGGTAGAAAGGGCCAGACCCTGGTATCGACTCGTTCTCAAACCTCCGCGGAGCCAGTCCAGATCGGTGGCATCGAGGCTGGTCTCCGTGACTTGGCAGCGACCCAGGGGCGGAAAAACCGGAAGGCTGGGATTCCCAGGTGGGGTCAAGGGTGTGCGAAATTCATCAGCGAGGACTGGGCGCCACGGGGAGTAGTCTTTGGAGACAGGTTCCCCGCTCCTCTGCGTCCATGAAGTAGCCACTCCTTCCCGAGGTGTGTAGCCTGCGTCCCAGCTGCCTTCCCGTCCTGGAGACGTGGGTTCAGTGTATCTTTTTCTTAACCCGCAAAGCGCGATCTCTCCCCTAAATTACGCTCGGCCTCAGGGGGCCGATTTTAAACCAGTAATACAACCATGTCCAGAGAGACGCCCCGCTCATTCAAACGCCGAGCATCGGTAGGGCGCTGGGCCGGGAGCACCTTGGCTCGGGGCCTCCCCCGCCCCTCGTTCCTTCTCGGTCGCGGCGAAAGCCCGGATCGCGGGACGCGGCCGCGAGGACCGGGGCCGCGAACGCGGCGCGGCGCCGGCGGCCCGCCGCACCGGGCATGCTCAGTGGCGCGGCCTGCCGGGCGGCCTCGCGAGCCGCCCCCGGATCTGCGCGGCGGCGGCGGCGGCGACGTGAGCGCGCAGGGGGCGGCGGCCTCGCCCCGTCTCTCTCTCGGCGCCTGGGTCGGGTGGGTGACGCCGAGCGCGAGATGTCGGACTTCGACAGTAACCCGTTTGCCGACCCGGACCTCAACAACCCTTTCAAGGTGAGCGTCGTCCCCAGCATCTCCCGCCGCCGTGACGCGTCGTTGTTTGTGTAAACCGACAAGTTTCCTTCGCGCCCACGGCGCCCGCTACTCAGCCCCTGAGACCGAGGCGCGGGGCCGCTGCGGTCCCCGTGTCACTCGTGTGGGGGTCAGAGTGGGACCTCCTGAGCTCCCCATGTGGCCGGGCTCCCCCCGTCCCCGACCGGAGAGGGTCGTGCCCTGGCCCGGGAGTGGGGGCTCCCGAGGCTGAGGGGGTTCCCGGCCCGCCTCCCGGGAGCAGGGCGGGCGAGCGCCCGGAGCAGGTGGACTCGTCACCTGCGAGGCCGGCGCGGCCGGGCTGGGCCGGGCCGGGCCGAGGGCCAGCACGCCGCAGCAGAAGGGGGCTCGCCCTCCGGCGGGGTTGTCATGGGGACCCGCGGCGGCGGCTGCGGGGAGCTGCGTGGGGTGATGGCCGCGATGTGGAGGAGAGGTGAGGGCGCCGAGTACATTGTGATTTTAAAAAGGGTTTTGTTTTTATTTTATGAACTTGTGTTGCGCCCGGATACCGCACGCGGCGCTGCCATCCCTACTCCCCACCGTTTGCCTGAGATTGGAGGTACTGATAGCAAAGCCTAAGTTCCATATAAATAAACACACCTGGAAAACAATAGTGCACGTGGACGAGCATCTTCCTTTCCTAGCGCTCTTAGTAAGGTAAACGCGATATTTCCCAAGCTTCTGGGGCGTCAGCTGTTCTCTGGGCTCCGTGAGGATAGCCTTTCCACCGTGAGCTGCGTTCCTTCTTGGAGTCTGCCTTGTAGATTTCCAGCTTCCGAGGGGTTTGGCTTAGAAACGGGTAAAGGAAGGCGGCTACGACGTTCATTATCTGCGCCTAAATGAATGCAATGTCAAAGGAACTATCTTTCTAAAAAGTACCACTCCAGGTTTCTTAGTGATCGCATTTGTTTAGCACGTGTAATTTATTTCTGACTATTGCTTGAAGTTGGTTCTTTAATTTCCCTGCATATGTATCAGTACAATACTAACAATTTATGGTCGTACACGGATCGCTTTTCTGGCTTGTTGAGTTTACATCTTTTCTTTCTACTCCTGGTTTTATTAATAATTCTAGAAGAGGAGAAACACCCCTTCCCTGTTGATCGCCTGATAATTTCGTGGAGGATTATCTTAAGTAAATGATTCTGGTTGTCACTGACAGTTTGACTCACCCTGTAGAAATGTAGAATGGACTCAGTCAGTTATTCTTTGCCTCTAATATCACCTAAGAAAATTCTATACACCTGGCCTGAAACTTTCAGGTTTTAAAGATAATATGATTGTACTTTGAGGAGAATTTTTTTTTCCCCTAGAAATTAGTATTTAGTATTCCATCATTCCATGTTGTGGAAAATTAGATTATTGTTTAATCATAGGCATTCTGAAGCGACATCTCATAACTTGCTAGATGGGTGTTATTTTAGAATATTTTGAGGTATAACACAGAGAACCCGTCAGTTCTTCCTAATTCAAACAATTCATTGATGCTGTTTATTTAGCATCTGACCGTTTTGCTATTTTCTATTATACTGTACCATTTCCTGGCTTTTATTAGGTAGCTATTTCTCTTGTTAGGGAAAGACAATGTTGCCCTTTTAGCCCAGACTGCTTTTTTTAAATGACTAGTTTTGATTGGACTATAGTTGCTTTACAGTGTCCTGTTAGTTTCTGCTGTCCAGCAGAGTAAACCAGCTCTATGCATACATATATTCTTTTTTCTATTTCCTTCTCATTTAGGTCACCACAGGGCAGTGAGTACAGACTGCTTTATCGTCACATATAGTGTTTCCATGACACTTTTTCTTCTTCTGCAGTACTTAAGGTTGCTGTAGTAATTCTAAACCCAAAAGTAGCTTTAAATACTCATTCACTGTGGCATAAAATTATAAACCATTCTTGTTTTTTATAAGTGCATTCAGAAGACAATGATTATTTAGGTTCATAAAATTCTTCAAAGATAGATCAATTCAGGCCTAAAGAGGACTTGGTTGTACACCTTTACCTATTTTTGGTGACTGTTTTATCATTGTGTACCTGACCTTTTATCTTTCCATTTAAGTTCAGCTGCCTTTTTCTTCTCACAGTAAAAGTTTACCTTTATAGCATATTCTTTTTTCTTGCCACTATTGGTTTCCTTTCATGTAGATGTTGATTTTTGAAATAGCATTTGTGGTCATCTCTACTTAAATATAAAACATTCCCAGATTCGTCTTTGTGTTAACCTTATCATCAACTTTCCTTACAAACCTGTTCTTATTTTCAATATTTGAAATATTTTAGTATTCAAAAATAAAGTTCATATTTGAAAAATACATGTATTTCACATTTGTCAGCCATCCTAATTTCTTCTTGATTTAAAACTACTTGATTTCCACTGCTAAATTGCTAACTTGTCCATTGTCTTACATCCAGCTGTGGGTAGTGCGGAATTGGCATTAGAATTTAGATCACCTGGTTCTTGCTCTGTTGCTGATGGCACTATATAATCTTGCCTGTTTGCATTTCTGACATCAAAATTCTTGTGTGTGTTTGGTGCTGGAACTTGAGGGTCTCATATTATATTTAAAAGCTTTGGCTCGAGAGTTTAAAACAAAAACACTGCATTTAATTCTGCCTTTGTCTCTGACAGGCCAGCTGCAAAACCTTGTAAAATTGCTTAGCCTCTATATCTTAGTTTACTGTTATGTAGAATATAGTAATAGTACCTTCTTTATAGGATTGTTAATCGGATTAGGTGAACATACATTTAGTGTTATAACTACTCAAAGCAAGGTGGCTTTAATTAGATAATAATAATTAGTATTAATAGTAATTCAAGGGACTATATTTATAGTTAACCATTTTATTTTGGCTTATTAATTTCATGAAATTCATATTCCCTTTGAGTCTTCTAGAGTGGCATTAGAAGCTGTTTGGTGGGTCATGACTGAGGAATCAAGGCCAAAGATAAGTGGTTTGCTTTAGTTTGTTCTACTGGATCAGACGCAGGTTGTCTGAAGTCTAGTGCTTTGTCACTACACGAGCTTCCCCCCCAATAAAAAAAAAAAAATCTCTGTATTAAAATTGAGCAACTGTCCCCTTTATTTTAACCTCAAAAATTAATTCTACTCTATTGAAATAATCTATTTAAAATGGCCTATAATTCAGTGTTCTTATTTAAGTTGTCTTTTTAGTTTCAGTAATACCAGTGGTATCCTAAGAGTTTATTTGAAGTCGAAAATCGAAATCCTTGTCTTAAAAAGAGGCCCATAATTCAAGTATGTTACCCATTTTGTTTTCATTTACAGCAAGTGGATAGCACTCTTATCCATTTAAAATATTAAGACTGGAGATTGGATAGCACTAGGAAAGGACTTTAAGGAATTTTTCTGTGGTAGTCTAACTTTGGAAACTTTATCTTTCAGCATTAATCTGGAAAATATTGGTAGTAATTTATGGTTTATGGTATTTTATGTTCATGTCAACTGCATGAGTTCCCACTGTTTTCCTCAGGTCGGTATTTTGAAAAAGCTTCCATTGAACTGCTGATTATATTTCATCAAATAAAGATGCATCATTATTTTATTTACCTCTCTCAGTTATCTCTGGAGAAGACAATGGCACCCCACTCCAGTACTCTTGCCTGGAAAATCCCATGGACGGAGGAGCCTGGTGGGCTGCAATCCATGGGGTTGCTAAGAGTAGGACATGACCAAATGACTTCACTTTCACTTTTCACTTTCATGCATTGGAGAAGGAAATGGCAACCCACTCCAGTGTTCTTGCCTGGAGAATCCCAGGGACGGGGGAGCCTGGCGGGCTGCTGTCTGTGGGGTTGCACAGGGTCGGACACAACTGAAGCAACTTAGCAGCAGCAGCAGTTATCTATTGCTGTGTAACAAATATTCAGTACATGCAAAATCCCTGCATTTGGAGGCCGACTGCATAACACTAGTTTATATAAGGGGCTTGAGCATCTGTGGATTTTGGTATCCAAAGGGGCTCCTGAAACCAATCTCTGCTTATATACTAACGGATGATTGCCTGTAATCCCAAAATGTAGTGGCTTAAAACAACATTTATTCAGTATTTTGTTATTTGAGTTAGATTTAGCTGGGCAGTTTGTTTTTAAAGGTTATAGTCTAGAGTCACTCATGTGCCTTCAGTTATCCAGCAGCTTGGCCAGGGTGGGGTAGTATAAGATGTCCTGGTGGTTACCTGGGGCTATCAGTGGGCACAAAGTAGGTTCTCTTTCATGTGGCCTCTCCTAGGAGTAGTCTGGGCTGTTTTCATGGTAGCAGCAGTGTTTCAAGAGGGAAAGAGTGAAAGCCACAAGGCTTCTTGAGTCATTTCACTTTTGCTACTATTCTGTTAGTCGAAACAAGCCACAAAACAGTCCAGGTTAAAAAAAGGAGTTGGGAGGATGAGACTTCACTTCTTGATGGAAGGAACTGTGCCCCTCTTGATATAGACCTGGGAAATGAAAAGATAAACTCAGTGTAAAATGGTGAGACACGTACAGGATAACATCATTAGAACTCCCACCATATGGAGGAGGAGTGGGAGGCACATCGCAGTCACTGGTAAGATGTGTGTGCATGCTCAGTCATGTCTGACTCTTTGTGACCCCATGGACTGTAGCCTGCCAGGCTCCTCTGTCCACAGGATTTCCCAGACAAGATTACTGGAGTGGATTGCCATTGCCTTCTCCAGGTGATCTTCCCGATCAGGGATCGAACCAGTGTCTCCTGCATTAGCAGGCAGATTCTTTACCACTCAACCACCTTTGAAGCCCACTGGTGTGAATAACAAGTATGAAATTGAGCTAGGCTCATTAGTTGGGGTCCCCTGTTTTGGGGGCAATGCATGTTCTTTGATTAGGGCCCATTTCTGTTACCTTGGAAACATTTCCTATTATCTTCTGCTTTTGGCTCTACCTTTTAAGAAGCCCTTCTTTTCTATAAATTATCCATTTGTGACTGAGTAGTATTTTTCAATATGCTTCCTTCTCATTGACAGTTAGGAGTCCAAAAAAAACTCTCTTCAATTTGAAATTGTTTCTTTTAATCCAGGCTGGTACAACTCTCTTGAAAATTTGTTCATCTTGTTGTTGTTCAGTTGCTCAGTTGTGTCCAACTCTTTGCGACCCCATGGACTGCAACATGCCATGCCTCCGTGTCCATCACCGTCTCCTGGAGCCTGATCAAACTCATGTCCATCGAGTTGGTGATGCCATCCAACCATCTCATTCTCTGTTGTCCCCTTCTCCTCCTGCCTTCACTTTTTCCCAGCATCAGGGTCTTTTGTAATGAGTTGGCCCTTTGCATCAGGTAGCCGAAAATATTGGAACTTTAGCTTCATCATCAGTCCTTCCGATGAATATTCAGGATTGATTCCCATTAGAATGGACTGGTTTGATCTCCTTGTAATCCAAGGGACTCTCAAGAGTGTTCCACAGTTCAAAGAGTGCACCACAGTTCAAAAGAATCAATGCTTCAGTGCTCTGCCTTCTTTATGGTCCAACTCTCACATCCATACATGACTACTGAAAAAATCATAACTTTGACTATACAGACCTTTGTTGGCAAAGTGATGTACCTGCTTTTTAATATGCTGGCAAGGTTTGTCATAGCCTTTCTTCAAGGAGCAAGCGTCTTTTAATTTCATGGCTGCAGTCACTAACTAAAGTGATTTTGGGGCCCAAGAAAATAAAGTCTGTCACTGTTTCCATTGTTTGCTCATCTATTTGCCATGAAGTGATGGGACTGGATGCCATGATCTTAGTTTATTGAATGTTGAGTTTTAAGTCAGCTTTTTCACTCTCCTCTTTCACTTTTATCAAGAGACCATCTAGTTCCTTTTTGCTTTCTGCCATAAGGGTGGTGTCATCTGCATATCTGAGGTTATTGATATTTCTCCCAGCAATCTTGATTCCAGCTTGTGCTTCATCCAGTAGAGCATTTTTCATGATGTATTCTGCATATAAATTAAATAAGTGGGGCGACAATATACAGCCTTGACGTACTCCTTTCCCAATTTGGAACCAGTTGGTTGTTCCATGTCCGATTTTAACTGTTGCTTCTTGACCTGCATACAGATTTCTCAGGAGGCAGGTAAGAGGGTATGGTATTCCTATCTCTTGAAGAATTTTCCACAGTTTGTTGTGATCCACACAGTCAAAGTGTAAGTCAGTGAAGTAGAATTAGATGTTTTTCTGGAATTCTCTTGCTTTTTCGGCGATCCTTTGGATGTTGACAATTTGATCTCTAGTTCCTCTGCCTTTTCTAAATCCAGCTTGAATATCTGGAAGTTCTTGGTTCATGTACTGTTGAAACCTGGCTTGGAGAATTTTGACCATTACTTTGCTAGTGTGTGAAATCTGTGCAGTTGTGTGGTAGCTTGAACATTCTTTGACACTAACCATTCTTTGGGATTAGAATGAAAACTGCCTTTTTTCAGTCCTGTGGCCACTGCTGAATTTTCCAAATTTGCTGGCATATTGAGTGCAGCACTTTCACAGCATCATCTTTGAGGATATGAAATAGCTCAGTTGGAATTCCATCACCTCCACTAGCTTTGTTGGTAGTAATGCTTCCTAAGGCCCCCTTAACTTCACACTCCAAGATGTCTGGCTCTAGGTGAGTGATCACACCATTGTGGTTATCTGGGTCATGAAGATCTTTTTTATATAGTTCTTCTGTGTATCTTGTCACCTCTTCTTTTTTTTTTTTTATCCTTGTCACCTCTTCTTAATGTCTTCTGCTTCTGTTAGGTCCCTACTGTTTCTGTCCTTTATTGTGCACATATTTAAATGAAATGTTCCCTTGGTATCTCTAATTTTCTTGAAGAGATCGCTTGTCTTTCCCATTCTATTATTGTCCTCTATTTCTTTTTTTTTTCATTTATTTTTATTAGTTGGAGGCTAATCACTTTACATCATTACAGTAGTTTTTGTCATACATTAAAATGAATTAGCCATGGATTTACATGTATTCCCCATCCCAGTCCCCCCTCCCACCTCCCTCTCCACCCGATCCCTCTGGGTCTTCCCAGTGCACCAGGCCCGAGCACTTGTCTCATGCACCCAACCTGGGCTGGATAATATACATGTTTCAATGCTGTTCTCTTGAAACATCCCACCCTTGCCTTCTCCCAGAGTCCGCAAGTCTGTTCTATACATCTGAGTCTCTTTTTCTGTTTTGCATATAGGGTTATCGTTACCATCTTTCTAAAGTCCATATATATGTGTTAGTATGTGGTAATGGTCTTTATCTTTCTGGCTTACTTCGCTCTGTATAATGGGCTCCAGTTTCATCCATCTCATTAGAACTGATTCAAATGAATTCTTTTTAATGGCTGAGTAATATTCCATGGTGTATATGTACCACAGCTTCCTCATCCATTCGTCTGCTGATGGGCATCTGGGTTGCTTCCATGTCCTGGCTATTATAAACAGTGCTGCGATGAACATTGGGGTGCACGTGTCTCTTACAGATCTGGTTTCCTTGGTGTGTATGCCCAGAAGTGGGATTGCTGGGTCATATGGCAGTTCTATTTCCAGCTTTTTAAGAAATCTCCACACTGTTTTCCATAGTGGCTGTACTAATTTGCATTCCCACCAACAGTGTAAGAGGGTTCCCTTTTCTCCACACCCTCTCCCGCATTTATTGCTAGTAGACTTTTGGATAGCAGCCATCCTGACTGGCGTGTAATGGTACCTCATTGTGGTTTTGATTTGTATTTCTCTGATAATGAGTGATGTTGAGCATCTTTTCATGTGTTTGTTAGCCATCTGTATGTCTTCCTTGGAGAAATGTCTGTTGAGTTCTTTGGCCCATTTTTTGATTGGGTCATTTATTTTTCTGGAGTTGAGCTGGAGGAGTTGCTTGTATATTTTTGAGATTAATCCTTTGTCTGTTGCTTCGTTTGCTATTATTTTCTCCCAATCCGAGGGCTGTCTTTTCACCTTGCTTATAGTTTCCTTTGTTGTGCAAAAGCTTTTAAGTTTCATTAGGTCCCATTTGTTTATTTTTGCTTTTATTTCTAAAATTCTGGGATGTGGGTCATAGAGGATCCTGCTGTGATTTATGTCAGAGAGTGTTTTGCCTATGTTCTCCTCTAGGAGTTTGATAGTTTCTGTTCTTACATTTAGATCTTTAATCCATTTTGAGTTTATTTTTGTGTATGGTGTTAGAAAGTGTTCTAGTTTCATTCTTTTACAGGTGGTTGACCAGTTTTCCCAGCACCACTTGTTAAAGAGGTTATCTTTTTTCCATTGTATATCCTTGCCTCCTTTGTCGAAGATAAGGTGACCATAGGTTCGTGGATTTATCTCTGGGCTTTCTATTCTGTTCCATTGATCTATATTTCTGTCTTTGTGCCAGTACCATACTGTCTTGATGACTGTGGCTTTGTAGTAGAGTCTGAAGTCAGGCAGATTGATTCCTCCAGTTCCATTCTTCTTTCTCAGGATTACTTTGGCTATTCGAGGTTTTTTGTATTTCCATACAAATTGTGAAATTATTTGTTCTAGTTCTGTGAAAAATACCGTTGGTAGTTTGATAGGGATTGCATTGAATCTATAGATTGCTTTGGGTAGTGTAGCCATTTTGACAATATTGATTCTTCCAATCCATGAACACAGTATATTTCTCCATCTGTTTGTGTCCTCTTTGATTTCTTTCATCAGTGTTTTATAGTTTTCTATGTATAGGTCTTTTGTTTCTTTAGGTAGATATACTCCTAAGTATTTTATTCTTTTTGTTGCAATGGTGAATGGTATTGTTTCCTTAATTTCTCTTTCTGTTTTCTCATTGTTAGTGTATAGGAATGCAAGAGATTTCTGTGTGTTAATTTTATATCCTGCAACTTTACTGTATTCATTGATTAGCTCTAGTAATTTTCTGGTAGAGTCTTTAGGGTTTTCTATGTAGTATTTTCCTCTATTTCTTCCTTGTTGACTTAGGAAGGTTTTCTCATTTCTCCTTGCTATTCTTTGGAACTCTGCATTCAGATAGGTATATCTTTCCTTTTCTCCTTTGCCTCTAACTTCTCTTCTTTTCTCAACCATTTGTAAGTCCTCCTCAGACAACCAGTTTGCCTTTTTCATTTGTTTTTCTTGGAAATGGTTTTGATCACTGTCTGCTGTACAGTTTTACCAACCTTTGTCCATAGTTCTTCAGGGACTCTGTCTATCAGATCTAATCTCTTGTTCATCTTACGTTGTTCATCTTACGTAGATTCAAACTATCCTTTCAAACACATCTGTAATTCTTTTTGAAGACAGTCTTATTTATTTAGGGTAGATTGTCAGGGTGCTATGGATCAACACTCTAAAGATATGTAGAAACCTTTTGTCTAGATTGTCTCCTACGGCCAGTGAAAGATTTCAGGGTGCTAGGGTGGGTGGGGTATCTCTCACAATAACGAAATGACAAAACTAGTGTTTGAATATGTTTTGTAATATTTTGGTCCTTGGTTTTAACAACAGCTGTAACAGAAAATGTGTTTATGAGAATTTTTAAATATAAACTCTTCTTTTGCTGATGTTGCCTCCCGTCAAAAGGTCTTTTGGAGCGTATTTAATATTTTAGTAGTGTTGAATGAAGATCCAGGAAATTTACTGGATATTTTCTTAATATGAATCACAGTGTTAGGTGGTTCTTGAAAAATATATATTGGATTAATGAAGTTAGTTACCGGTTCTTAAAAGTGAGTTCTACAATGTTCTGTTTTTGTCCATCCAATGAATATTGCCTTCAGTTTCAAGTACATATTTAAAGAGTGGTTTGAGCAAGATAGGTTGTGCCCAGAAAGAAGTCAGAATGACCATGCGTCTGGAATCAAGTCCTTGGAAGAATAATATAAGTTTGTTCAGTGGGTTTAGTCTACAGAAGGCTAAAGGGAAGTTTGAGATACATAGATACTTAAAGGGTTCTTAGTTGGTTGAGAAAATAAATTTGTTCTTGCTTCAGAAAAAAGGCCAAATGACAGAGTTTACGTGAAAATAGATTTAGTCCTAACCTAAAGATGTATATATATATATATGTATATATATATAAATAGTGTGACAATGCTTTTTAGGTATGGAGTTCCTCAGCACTTGAAGGAATTCATGCAGAATTTGAATGACTTATCACAGCTGCTAAGGCAGATTTTCAAGTTTTTTTTTTTCCCCTTACTTTAAAATTCTCTGTTAGATTTTTATACACTTATGGACCATTTGTGAATGCATAAATTCTCTCATGTTTTAATAGATCAGATATCAGAATTGAGTCTAGTCATCTCAGAGAAGAGGGTTTGTTTTCTTGGAATCTATTATGCTCTGTATCCCAGCATCTACTTAGGGAGCAGCCTGAAGTGACTGCTTGTCCACAGGCCGTCACCTCCTGTATTGTGTGATGCTTGCCATGCTGGCCGTCGCTGACTGATCTTATCAGAGGTACCTGGCTCAGCGGAAGCAGGTCTTCGGGCTGACGAGGCACAGATGAGAGCTCTTGGTCCACGCTTTCGCCCCAGCGAGAACAGTGGTGGCTCACTGCCCTCCTCCTCTCAGGGACATAAACTGAGGGCACAGAGAAAGCTACAGCGGAAGCGTAGCGGGGAGGGCTGAGGAGAGGCCTGAGGGGGGCCACAGCGTCTCAGTCATGAAGCGCTGGGGCGGGGGTCACATGACAGGGCTTCTGAGGGAATTGCCCAGGACCCCAGCCCTTATTAGAGCTGCTTTGGAACCACAAAAGATACTGCCATGTTTTGAAGGATTCCAGCCTCTGTGAAACATGGAATCTTTCTTTGTATGCAGAGTCCATTTCTTTCAACCAGAATTGCTCACAGGTAAATGCAAAGTAACATCTAAACAAACTCATGATTGAATCAAGCCTGTTATCTAGACTGAATACAGATGTAAATGATAGAATACAGGTTGTCATGATACAGTTAAAGTTGTAGTTACTTTTTGGTGGTAATGAAAATTCAAACACTATGGGGTGTTTTTAAATCACAAGGTGGAAATTTCCCAATGTTTCATAGGTGTGGAATGTAAAAGACAATGTGGAGGTTGGTTGGATTTGACTTTGTACCAAATCCCCTTCCCTGTGCAAGAAATGCCACAAGAAGACCTTGTAAATGTGTGCAGAGAGCAATCCAATAACCTCCTCTCTGGCATTTGGCTTTGGGTGCTTGTAAGAATTAGTAATGCCAGTTTATCAGGTGATGGATATTTGAGTTGTTTCTACCTTTTGAGTTTTATGAATAATGCTGCTATAAACACCCATATACAAGGGTGTACATGTTGTTTCATGTACATGTACATTTGTACATGTACAAATGTTGTTTCAACATTTGCTTTAATTTTCTTGGGTGTATACCTGAGAGTAGAATCGCTGGGGCTTGTGGTAACTATGTTGAATCATTTGAGGAATAGCCCGACAGTTTTTCAAAGTGGCTGCACCATTTCATATATATTCCTGCCTGCAGTGTATGAGGGTTCCACATTCTCTATATCCTAATCAACACTTGTTACCTGTTAATAATTCTAGTCATCCTAGTGAATGTGAAGTATCTCTTTTTTTTCATTTTGGTTTTGACTTGCATGTTGTCATATGATGTTGAATTTATTTTTATGTGCTTATTGGCCATTTGTATATCATCTTTGGAGAAATGTCTATTCATATCCTTTGCCTCTTTTAAAATTTGGTTGTCTTTCATTGAATTGTAAGATACTTTAAAAAAATATGTTCTGGATTTAAGTTCTTTATGCAGATAAAGGATTTACAAGTGTTTTCTCCCATTTTATTGGTTACATTTTTACTTTCTTGTTAATGTTCTTTGAAGCACAAAAGTTCTAAATTCTGATTAAGTCCAAATTATCTATATTTAGATTCTTTGTTTCGATGTATCTTAGAGTCCTGTGCCAGACCTCAGGTTGTGAACATTTATCCCAGTTTTCTTCAAGAAGTTTTATAGTTTTAGCTCTTATGTTTAGCTTTATGATTAATTTTGCATTAATTTTTGTGTAGGGTGTGAAGTAAGGTCCAACTTCATTGTTTTGAATATGGATATCCAGTTGTTCCAACACCATTTGTTGAACAGACTGTTCTTTCCCCTTTGAATGATCTTGGCACCCTTGTTGTAAAACTTTATTCTTAATCTATGTTTTTGCAAAAGAAATGAAGAATTTTTGTTAAAACTGTAAGAACCTCTTAAAAGAAGAAAACAAGGAATAAGTGTAAATTATAAACGTGTTGTGCATTTTGAGTATTGCTGAGATCAAATACTGACTTTTGGTGAGAGATCAAACTAGGAAGAAAGGATTTGTGATAGGTATACATTGATAATTTTAACTTGATTGTTAATAGAAGAAAAATAAATTAGACATTTGAATGCAATGATTTAGTATATGTAGCTGTTAAAGACTTTTGCTTATCAAACAGAACAGTGCATATCATATGAACAGTATATACTCAACAAGTAATGGATGTTTCTACTCAGTTCAAGAGAAATGAGCAAAGGTAGAGTTGTGTATGTGCTGCTGGCAGTTGTTCCTGCGAGAATCCTCCAGTGGTGGTTAGAATTCTCATCCAGTGATGTGGGGGGTATATGTGGGAGGTGGAGGTGATAGGAAAAGAGGAGCAAGCATATGGGCCAGTCATGGCCGGGGCTGGCATACTAACGTAAATTTACTAGTGGAATTTTACTGTTTTCCTAGAGTGGTTTATGCTTGTTTTAACTTGATTTAGCCAGTCTTGTGGTTTTATTTATGGCCTACCATGCCTAATTTTTGGCATCTCAAGTAGTCATAAATTTTAGTGAATTGCTCACAAGTAAGTGGCATATTATAAAACTGTAATTAATGTATTCCCTAAACTTCAAAGAAGCGTTACATGCTTTTTCTACTTGATTAAAAAAAAATGTATGGAAATGTTTATATTTGAATCTCAGGGGAGCTTAACCACCATTTAGAGTTGAGTTCATAAGAAAGTGTTCCGTGAGCTATATGTATTGCAACAAACATTTCCGTGTTCTTACCGCAGTGCTGGGGGCTTAGAGGAAGGAGTTAGTGAAATCTACAGAGGTGGTCCAGGGGAGTAGATAAAAGCGTGGCGTTGGAGCCAGGAGCCTGATTTGCTTGTCCACTTCCCAGCTAGGTGACCTTATGCAAATTGCTTAATTTTTCTGCTTTCCATATTTATTTGATTTTTTTTTTACACTTCTTATGGTTACAGGAGTTTAGCTTTTGAATTAAGACAAAGATAAGAAGCTCTTAAAATAACAGATAAAGGAAATAAATAATGGTGTAAGTTTCCCTTTGGTTGCAACATGTGATTATTTATTCTTCTTCTTTATTTTATCCCTAAATTGCCTATATTTTCTAAGGCAGACTCTAATTTTTATTAACTTTTAAACTTTTGGTGTTAACAGAAATAGCAACAAAAACAAAACATAGAAATTACTGGTTGTCTTACAAAGCATGGGGATTTTAGAAGCTATTATATATCACAACTTGAGCTGAGGATAATAATGAGAGTTCATTTTATTTTTATGACAGTTACCTTGTGGTGCAAACTTTGTTTAAATGGTGAAAAGTTGTAAACTTGGTTGTTTAATGTTGATTTTTAAAAAGGATATCTAATGTTCTTTTTATTATATTTGAGGCTAAATAGTTTTTAAAGTTGTGATTATGGTTACCTTTTGAAGTCATGGGAAGCTGGCAGGATGAATCCCTGGTGTCACAGTTGGAATGCTGAATGCTTTCTCCCTATGGATATATTGTTGTAGATTTGGATTTGCTGGTTTGAAGAGCTTAACCACTAAGTTAGCAAGAGTAGGTTATTTATTTAGCCGGAACTTGTTTCTTTCTTTTTTTTTTTTTACTTGCCTTCTTAATGGTTTTTTTATTTTTTATTTTTATTTTTTTTTCATTTATTTTTATTAGTTGGAGGCTAATTACTTTACAGTATTGTAGTGGTTTTTGCCATACATTGACATGAATCAGCCATGGATTTACATGTGTTCCCCATCCCAATTCCCCCTCCCATCTCCCTCTCCATCCCATCCCTCTGGGTCTTCCCAGTGCACCAACCTGGGCTGGTGATCTGTTTCACCCTTGATAGTATACTTGTTTCAATGCTATTCTCTCAGAAACATCCCACCCTCGCCTTCTCCCACAGAGTCCAAAAGTCTGTTCTGTACATCTTTGTCTCTTTTTCTGTTTTGCATATAGGGTTATCATTACCATCTGTTTAAATTCCATATATATGCGTTAGTATACTGTATTGATCTTTATCTTTCTGGCTTACTTCACTATGTATAATGGGCTCCAGAACTGTTTCTTAAGAAAATGTTCCTTATGACATATATTTGAGGTGGAAAGGCTGCATCTGAAAGTTGACTGCCTATGTGTGTGTACTCAGTCGCTAAGTCATGTCTGACTCTTTGTGACCCCATGAATCCCATGGACTATAGCCCACCAGGCTCCTCTGTCCATGGGAATCTCCAGGCAAGAATACTGGAATGGGTTGCCATTTCCTTCTCAATGACTGCCTGTAATATGACCAAACTACTAAGATATTTAAAAATTTGTTTATGGGTATTTGCTGGCCACATTTAGTGGTAATTGTTTTGCTATTTCAGTGTTTAATATGAATGACAGAAAACTCACTAATCTTGGTGCAGAACCAGCATATATGACAAAACAAACTTTTTGGTGCAAAAATCTCTTGAGAGTTTATTGAAAATAAGGGATGTCATCCCATCCTTAGGATATCAGTTCAGTGACTCATTCATTAGTGGTCATTTGAGCCCACCAATCAGTTGAACAAATATGAACAATTATTTCCCTGTTTTTTGCCATCATCCTTTTTCTTTTTGTGTCTGTATACTTTAGTGCATTTTTGATGGGCATCTAGCTCTTTTAGCTACCCAGTTTCTCAAATTTCAGAAGAAATTTTCATGACTCCATATAGTGGGATGCTAAAATAAGTATCCAGTTTGTAAGTATGCAAACTGTGGTATCATTGTAGTCTCTGAGAGCCAGATCTCCTACCCAGTCTCTTTTTTACTTCTTTTCTAATGAGTGTTTCTCTGTTTAATAAGGGCACTGAGTGATTTGGCATTTAGATTTTGAAGATGTGAATTTTTTAAAAAGGCTTGTTTCTTATTTATGGCTGTGCTGGGTCTTCTTTGCCATGTGTGCTTTCTCTGGTGGTAGTGGTCTGGGGCTTCTCTTCGTGTGGAGCGTGGCCTCTCATTTCAGCGGCTCCTCTCATTGCAGAGAATGGGCTCTAGGACGTAGTTGCAGTGTGTGGACTCAGCAGTTATGCAGGGCTTGGGTGCCCTGCAGCATGTGGGATCTTCCCAGACCGGGGATTGAACCCAAGTCCCCTGCATTGTGGATTTTTAACCACTAGACCACCAGGAAGGCCCTGCATATGGACTTATAGCTGGTTGGCAAGATTTCTTCCAAGAAATGTTACAACTGATTATCTTCTTAAAAAGCAACTCTGAGATATAATTAATGTACCATACCATTAACCAATTTAATGGGTACAGTTTAGTGATTTTTGTTATATGTACAGTTGTGTGTCAATACTGTCAATTTTAGGACATTCTCATCACTCTGAAAAGAAATCTCATGACCTTTAGCAGTTATTACCCATTTCCCTCCCAAATTCTCCAGCACTAGGCAGCCACTAATAGTCTCTCTGGGCATTACGTATAAATGGAATTGTAAAAAATGTAGTCTTTTATGACTGGCAGTACCATGTGTTGAAGTTTCATTCATATTGTAGCATGTGTAAGAACTTCATTTCTTTTTATAGTCAAATTATAATTCCATTGCATGGATATACTACATTTTATTTGTACATTCATCAGTTGATATAAGTTTGGGTTGTTTCCACTTTTGGCTGGTAGGAATCGTGCTGCTGTGAATATTTGTACAAGTTTTTTTGTGGACACATGGATATGTGTTCCGAAGAATAGCAAGGAGAGGTAAGAAAGCCTTCCTAAGTCAACAGTGCAAAGAAATAGAGGAAAGCAATAGAATGGGAAAGACAAATGATCTCTTCAAGAAAATTAGAGATACCAAGGGAACATTTCATGCAGAGATGGGCACAATAAAGGACAGAAATGGTATGGATCTAAAAGAAGCATAGATATTAAGAAGAGGTGACAAGAATACACAGAAGAACTATACAAAAAAGATCTTCATGACCCAGATAACCACAGTGGTGTGGTCACTCACCTAGAGCCAGACATCCTGGAGTGTGAAGTCAAATGGGCCTTAGAAAGTATCCCTGTGAACAAAGCTAGTGGAAGTGATGGAATTCCAGCTGAGCTATTTCAAATCTTCAAAGATGAGGCTGTGAAAGTACTGCACTCAATATGCCAGCAAATTTGGAAAACCCAGCAGTGGCCACAGGACTGGAAAAGGTCAGTTTTCATTGCAATCCCAAAGAAAGATAATGTCAAAGAAGGTTCAAACTACGGCACTATTGCACTCATTTCACACACTAGCAAAGAAATGCTCAAAATTCTCCAAGCTAGGCTTCAATAGTATGTGAACTGATAAACTTCCAGACATTCACGCTGGATTTAGAAAAGGCAGAGGATCAAATTGCCAACATCCATTGGATCATAGAAAAAGTAAGAGAATTCCAGAAAAACATCTGCTTCATTGACTACGCTATAGCCTTTGACTGGGTGGATTACAACAAACTGTGGAAAATTCTGAAAGAGATGGGAATACTAGACCAGCTTACCTGCCTCCTGAGAAATCTGTATGCAAGATAGGAAACAACAGTTAGAACTGGACATGGAATAACAGACTGGTTCCAAATTGGGAACTGAGTACGGCAAGGCTGTATATTGTCATCCTGCTTATTTAACTTACATGCAAAGTACATCATGCGAAATGCCGGGATGGATGAAGCACAAGCTGGAATCAAGATTGCCGAAAGAAATATCAATAACCTCAGATATGCAGATGACACCACTCTTATGGCAGAAAGCAAAGAGGAACTAGATAGTCTCTTGATGAAAGTAAAAGAGGAGAGTGAAAAAGCTGACTTAAAACTCAACATTCAAAAAATTAAGATCATGGCATCCAGTCCCATCCCTTCATGGCAAATAGACGGGGAAACGAAACAGTGACAGACTTTAATTCTTGGGTTCCAAAATCACTTCAGATGGTTGACTGTAGCCATGACATTAAAAAACACCTGTTCCTTGGAAGAAAAGTTATGACCAACCTAGACAGCATATTAAAAAGCAGAGATGTTACTTTGCCAACAAAAGTCCATATAGTCAAAGCTATGGTTTTTCAGGTAGTCATGTATGGATGTGAGAGTTGGACTTTTTGTGACATAATTTAATTTTCCCAAATGAATGAAATTTTGGTCATTCTTAAATAAATTATAATGACTAGATCAGCACTGTTCAGTGGGAATATTATTTGTGCCACATGTGTAATTTAAAATTTTGTAGAAGGTATATGAAAAGAAATCAGGTGAAATTAATTTTAGTAATACATTTAACTTCATATGTACAAAATCTCTTTCAACATATAATCGACCTAACAATTGTTAATGATATTTTACATTGTTTTGTGCTTCAAAATCAGAAACACGATGTGTTTTATACTTTGAGCACATTTCAATTTGGGCTAGATACATTTCAAGAGCTACATGTGGCTAGTGGCCACTACATTATATGACATAGGTCTAGGTAAATAAAATAGAATATCACAACAGTGGGTTTTAGCTGTGTGTGATAGGAGAATGTCAACAGTTACCGCTGGTTTAAAGCTTGTCTTCATGCTGTAGCAGTCACTTATGTGGATGGTGAAAATATACCCGTCTTTGCAGTCTCTATCCCATGAATGATTTCACCAGTTATTCATTTTTCATTCCTAAAGACTGGTAAGTTTTCATAGGCCTAAAATATGCTCTTAGATGATTGAGACAGTAAACCAAATTTAGTATACATTTGTTCTCTTCACATTCATCAAATCTGTAGGTGTGACATGAACAAGTTTGTGTTTTGAGAAGCTCCTCTTGGTTCACTGTGAAGAATAGATTGGGGAAGGTGACACACGGCAGAGAAACAGTGGGAAAGCTAGTGCAGTTTACACTGAAAATATAGCCCCTGATGGTTGGGTGTGTGGGTGGGAGATGAGAAGTGCATAGAAAGAAGGGGGCTTATAGTACTAGCTTGAGGGTGATTGAAAGACTGCTTTTGAATTTCTTTGCTTGTGTGCATTTTAAAGATAATTGAGACTTAAAGTGTAGGTGTGAGGCGTCCTGTTGAGAAGAAGATGAACATATGAGAGAAGGGATAACTGATAGGGTAATCCAGAGAAAAGATGGGAAGAGATGGAACTTGTATAGAAAGAGGGTTTTTTTTTGGCATAGGTTTTGTTAAGTTGCCTTAAACTTTACAACTGTGGGAAATATCTATCACTAAGAAAATCAAAGGATAAATTAAAGACTAGAGTTGTATCCTCCTCCATCTCCTTAAAATTAGAAGGGAGAGAAAAGGTGAAATTAGAATTAAATTAAGGAGTGATAGAGAGCTGACTTGTGATTGCCAAGGGGGTGGGGGTTGGGAGAGGGATGGCATGGGAGGTTGGGGTTAGCAGATGTAAGCTGTTACATTTGTTGTTCAGTTGCTGAGTTGTGTCCAGCTCTTTACAACTCTGTGGGTTGTAGCACAGCCAGGCTCCCTGTCCTTCAGTATCTGCCAGAGTTTGCTCAAATTCACGTCTGTTGAGTCGGTGATGCTATCTAACCATCTCATCCTCTGCCACCCCCTTCTCCTTCTGCCTCCAGTCTTTTCGAGCATTGGGGTCTTTTCTATTAAATATGGAATGAATAAACAACAAGGTTCTACTGTATAGCACTGGGAACTAAATCCCATGCTAAACCATAGTGGAAAAGAATATATATGTGTGTGTGTAACTAGATCACTTTGCTGTGCAGAAGTTGACACAACATTGTAAATCAACTTCAATTAAAAAAAAAGTGATTTAGCAGCAATTTGGATCAGTAAGTATGTTTCAGACCAGAATGTATACTTGGCATCAGTAAATGGTAATACTTACTAAAATCTTTCTCACCCAGAAGATTTTATTTAAATATAAAATCTTAATGAAAGTAAACTGTTTTTATGTAAAGTTTTAATAGAACACAAAATGGTCAAGAGCATTGGTTCCACCTGTGCTGGTTTTAAGGCATGGAGATATGCTCAGGTTACCTCAGGTGATGGAGGTTTTTTGTTTGGATTTTGGGGAGGGAAGGAAGCCCAACACGCTCAGTCTCTGCTGTTGGGATGAAACAGTTTCTGGGAGCTCACGTGGTGTTTCCTCAGTCCATGGTCCCTGCCCTTTTCCTCCCTCCTGCCAAGCCGTGGAAACCATTTTCACATGAAATCAAATAGTTAAAAGACATATGAGAATTGGGCTTCACTGATTTGAGTGAAGGGTAGGGTTTTTTTCCCTCTTCTGCTCCTCAGACGTATCCTTCTTTTCTCTTCTTCGTGTGGTCTCCCTGGGGGTCTTTAGGAATGTGTGAAAACTTCTCTAACACCAGTCATTCCCCATCAGCTAGAAGAACAGCTACTCTGTTGGCTGTATTTCTGCTTGAGTGACTCATTGGCAGCTCTGGTAAATGCCATTCCCCTTAGGTGCGGAACCTACTGCTCCCTTTCCTGGTCACCTTCTTATGACTTCGCTTCTGTCTGTCTTTACGCTGTGACTAGTGTCAGCTTCTGCTGCTCTTTACAGTACCGTCTCTGTGTCTCATTCAAGTGCCTCAGCAAACAAGCCCTAATTGAATGGAGTAGTTAGTGTCCAATGCAGAATCACTTCTGTAGGGGTCTGCCAGGCTCCCTCACATCCAGTCCTAAACATGGCTGCCACTGGCACAGAGGCCAGTTCTTCACCCTTTGGCACGCCACTGGCTTTCGGGGCACGTGACGCAATCACTGGGTGGAGGGCTCCGGTCGCCGCTTTCCTCAGAAGGGGGCTGTGGATGTTTTTTAGCCTGTTCATTACATAGGATGCTCTATACTTTCTTGATACCTCAGTTAATAAAAAATGGACAGCTTTTTTGTTTGACTCTTTTCTTGTTGGTAATAATGATAAACAGCCTAAGCTGTCACTCAAGTGTCCACTTGCAGGAACTGTATCAGTCATTTTACACGCAGTAGTTCATGAACTATGTGATACATCTTACTGATGAAAAAACTGAGTCACATTGAAATATGAAGTCCCTTGTTCAGTGTTCGCATCTTTTCACTAGTAGGGTGGGGAGGGTTAAATACAGGCAGTTAGCTTTCCAAACAGTAAAGACTTAAAGTCTATAGCATAACATTTCAGAGCTTCAACTGACCAGGGCAATCATATATCATATTTCTTCTATTTTACGTATGAGATGAGAGTTTGCTTAAGGTTGCAGAGGCTAGTCATTTCCAGTGAACTGAGTTTCCAATTCCTAGACGAGTCCTCTTTCTGCTTTTGAACAAGTACCTAAGAATCAGAGACTTTTGAGTGTTAATCAGGAAACCCAAACCTATTAAGTGTTAGCAGATATACTAAGTAGATACATAATGTATGTTATACAGAATCATCCATGGAGTCTTTTGTGCTTTTAGACTATTATTTAGCTTGAGGATGACATATATACTGAGACACTGAGGTTGATTATTTACAAGAAATGTTTATTGAAGAAACTATTGCCATTATTTTTGGTCACACCATGTGGCATGTGGGATCTTACTTCCACAACCAGGGATTGAAGCTGGACCCCCTGTGGTGAAAGTGTGGAGTCTTACCACCAGGGAGGTCCCAAAGAAACTGTTACTAAACTAATGTCCCTATGTCTAGCTGAAGGTGAAAGTACTTTCTTGCCAGGTTTTAATCTTCCTGTGAGGTTATATGTGGCAGTGATTGAGAAGGTCCAACATGAAGCATGATGGAGGAAATCAGTTGAAATTCAGTAAAGGTGCACTACCCCATCAGTTCAGTCACTCAGTTGTGTCCGACTCTTTGCAACCCCGTGGACTGTAGCACGCCAGGCTTCCCTGTCCATCACCAACTCCCAGAGCCTACTCAAACTCATGTCCATCACGTTGGTGATGCCATCCAACCATCTCATCCTCTGTTGTCCCCTTCTCCCGCCTTCAGTCTTTCCCAGCATCAGCATCTTTTCCAATAAGTTGATTCTTCATATCAGGTGGCCAGCGTATTGGAGCTTCAGCATCAGTCCTTCCAATGAATATTCAGGACTGATTTCCTTTAGGATGGACTGGTTGGATCTCCTTGCACTCCAAGGGACTCTCAAGAGTCTTCTCCAACACCACAATTCAAAAGCATCAATTCTTTGGTGCTCAGCTTTCTTTATAATCCAACTCTCACATCCATACATGACTACTGGAAAAACCATAGCTTTGACTAGACAGACCTTTGTTGGCAAAGTAATGTCTCTACTTCCTAATATGCTGTCTAGGTTGGTCATAGCTTTTCTTCCAAGGAGCAAGTGTCTTTTAGTGGTAACTGCAGTCACCATCTGCGGTGATTTTGGAGCCCCCAGAAATAAAGTCTGTCACTACTTCCATTGTTTCCCCATCTATTTGCCATGAAGAAATGGGACCGGATGCCATGATCTTAGTTTTCTGAATGTTGAATTTTAAGCCAACTTTTTACTCTCCTCTTTTCACTTTCATCAAGAGGCTCTTTAGCACTACCCCAGAGGGTTTGGTAAATAAACTTGGATTAAAGATATAAAAAAGTGTAATGTAAAATATTTATTTATTCTCTTCTTAAAAAAATTTATTTTTGTAATGCATCTTGGTTTTTAATGAAACATCACCATGATGATAAGTTGCTTACTAAAGGGTTAGCACAATAGCCCTGACTTGATTACATGGTGTAACTTTATTGTTAATCAGAGCCAAAAAGGATATTTAACATCTAAAGAATGTCTTGCTTCTTGAAAGTTAGTAAAATACAGAAATCTAGTATATCCCTCTAAGTAAGTAAAATGAGACTAGCTCAGAATGTTTTCCTTTGTACAAGTGCAAATTCTCAGCCACCGTTCCAGACCTGACAGTACGCTGGAGTGGGGCTCAGTGGTTTGGGTTTTAATAAGCCTTCCAAATGATTCCAGTGCTTGCTGAGTGTGAGAACCACTGTTATAGAAGCAACCAGTTTAGCAGTTGAAACAGTTTAATTTTGACTGTGTTGAAGAGGAAGGAAGATATTTTCCTTTTTAAGTTTTGGAATTGATAAACAACCACTCAACCAATATCTTCTCTTGATAAAGTTATGGTTGTGGTAAACTATTTTTAGTATATATGATGGAAAGAGTATATACAGGCATTGGGAAGTCCTGACTTCATATTTTATCTCAGACGTATGCTAATTAACCTTGAGGAAGTTTCTTTTTTAAGGCCATAGCTTTTTTTTTTTTCTGAAAAACAGAACAATATGGTCCATCAGGGAGTATCACAGCAAGGATTGGAAATAATGTAAATAAGTGCTCAATACTTAATAGGCATTGAAAGATAATTCATTATTAATTAAATCATCAACTTGGCTGATTTTATCTCAGAGACTGTAGCTTCCTCAGCACTGTTTACATATATTAAAAACTAATTTGAAATGTTAATTATGTTATAAGTCAGAGATATCAGTTCTTTATCTTCCTAAGTCATTCTTGGTATATCCTATAGTCTAGTGCTTGGTCACCTAATACTACGTTGAGGTAGATTCTAGATCAGCTAGAATTTGAGACAGTGATTTTGGCAAGCTGCCAGTTAACTTTCATCCTGGATTAACGTCAAATCTGGAAGGAAAAAAGTTCGTTTTAATTATTGTAGTCAAAGGTAGAAAATTGAAGAATGATTTCATTTTGGCCCTCTTTAAAATAAAGTTACACTTTATGTGGGATTAAAAAATTTTATTGTGAACTTGAATTTTAGGACACTTGATAATTGGTTATATGTATTTGTAGAATGAAAGCTAGTATTTAAGTAGCATTGTATTTAAGTAGCATTGAGAAAATGACATTGATGGCATGAATGTTGGCTAAGCAGGATTCATCTTTCTGGGACTATGTTTTGCCTCCCCTCTATTTCTTTTCTTTCTTAAAAAATTTATTCCCATTTCTTATTCCACATTTTCATTTTTCTTTGCCATTATGGGCTTCCCTGGTGGCTCAGTGGTAAAGAATTCACCTGCCAAAGCAGGAGTTGCAGGTTCGATCCCTGGGTTGGGAAGAATCCCTGCAGAGGGAAATGACAACCCAATTCAGTATTCTTTGGGGTTTCCTTGGTGCTCAGACAGGTAAAGAATCTGCCTGCAATGCAGGAGACCAGGGTTCAATCCCTGGGTCGGGAAGATCCCCTGGGGAAGGGGATGGCAACCCACTCCCAATATTCTTGCCTGGGGAATTCCATGGACAGAGGGAGCCTGGTGGGCTGTAGTCCATGGGGTTGCAAAGAGTCAGACGTGACTGAATGACTAACCCTTTCACTTTCAGTATATTTGCTTAATATTTGCATGTCTTCTTTTCCAAGTTGTCTTCTATTATTTTTAAAAATTTAAATACAGATAATTATTTTTTAGTCTATTAATAATGTTGTGATAGTTTCAGGTGGACAGCAAAGGGATTCAACCATACAAATACACATATCCATTCTCCATTTCTCCCCAAACTCCCCTCCCATCCAGGCTGCCACATAGCATTGAGCAGAGTTCCTTGTGCTATACAGTAGGTTCTTGTTGGTTATCCATTGTAAATATAGCACTGTGTACGTTCCCATCCTAAACTCTCTATCCCTTCTTCCCATCTCCCCCCTACCCTGGCAACCATACGTTGGTTTTCTAAGTCTGTGAGTCTCTTTCTGTTTTGTAAACAAACTCATTTGTATCATGTTTTTTTAGATTCTCATATGAGAGATATCATGCAATGTTTCTCCTTTTGTTTGGTTTTCGTCACCCAGTATGACAGTCTCTACGTCCATCCGTGTTGCTGCAAATGTCATTATTTCATACTTTTATTTGGCTGAGTAATATTGCATTGTATATATGCCCCACTTCTTTATCCATTCCTCTGTTGATAGACATTTGCATTGCTTCCATATCTTGACTGTTGTAAACAGTGCTGTGATGAACATTGGGGTGCGTGTATGCTTTTGGAAACCATATTTTTCTCTGAATATATGCCCAGGAGTGGAATTACAGTGTCATATGGTTGCTCTATTTTTAGTCTTTTAAGGACCCTCCAGATTGTTCTACATAGTGGCTGTCCCAATTTACATTCCCACCAAGAGTGTGGGAGGGTTCCCTTCTCTCCACATCCTCTCTAGCATTTGTTGCTTTTGGATATTTTTGTTGACAGCCATTTTGACTGGTGTGACGTGATATCTCATTGTAGTTTTGATTTGAATTTCTTTAACAATTAGCAGTGTTGAACATCTTTTCATGTGCTTCCTGGCCATCCATATGCCTTCTTTGGAGAAATGTCTATTTAGGTCTTCTGCCCATTTTTTAATTTGGGTTGTTGATTTAAATGATGTAGAGCTTCATGAATTGTTAGTGAATTTTGTGACCTTGTCAGTCACATTATTTGCAAATATTCTCTCACAGTCTGTGGGTTTTCTTTTTGTTTATTGTTTCCTCTGCTTTGCAAAAGCTTTTGGGTTTAAGTAGGTCCCATTTGTATATTTTTGTTTTTATGTCCATTATTCTGGGAGATGGATTGCAAAAGATATTGCTGTGATTTATATCAGAAAATGTTTTTCTCTAGGAGTTTTATAGTGTCTGGTCTCATATTTAGATCTTCAGTCCATTTTGAGCTTATTTTTGTGTATGGTGTTAAAGAAGGATCTAATTTCATTGTTTAAGATGTAAACTGTCCAGTTTTCCCAGCACCGTTTGTTGAAGAGACTGTCTTTCCAGCATTGTCTAGTCTTGCCTTCTTTGTCATAGGTTGGTTGGCCGTAGGTGCATGGTTTTATTTCTGGGCTTTCTATTTTATTCCATTGATTTGTATTTTTATTTTTGTGAGTTTCATACTGTTTTGATGACTATAGCTTTGTAATATAGTCTGAAGCCAGGGAGCCTGATTCCTCCAGCTCTGTTTTTCTTTCTCAAGATTGCTTTGGCTATTTTGGGTCTTTGCATTTCCATACAAATTTTAAGATTTTTTTTTGTTCTAGTTCTGTGAAAAATGCCATTGGTAATTTGATAGGAATTGCATTGAATCTGTAGATTGCCTTGGGTAGTATTGTCCTTTTGGCAGTTTTGATTCTTCCAGTCCAAGAACATCTTTCCATATATTTGTTTCATCTTCAACTTCTTTCATCGGTCTTATAACTTTCAGAGTACAGGTCTTTTGTCTCTTTAGGTAGGCTTATTCCTAGATATTTTATTGTTTTTGATGTGATGGTAAATGGAATTGTTTCTTGAATTTTTCTTTCTGATCTTTCATTGTTAGTGTATAGAAATGCAGCAGATTTATGTGTGTTAATTTTGTAACCTGCAGTGTTACCAAATTGATTGATGAGCTCTAGTAGTTTTATGGTAGCATCTTATAGGATCTTCTATGTATAGTATCATATCATTTGCAAACAGTGAGACTTTGACTTCCAATTTGGATTCACTGTATTTTTTTTTCTTCTCTGATTACTGTAGCTAGGACTTCCAAAACTATGCTGAATAAAAGTGGCAAGAGATAACATCTATGTCTTGTTCCTGATCTTAGAGGAACTGCTTTCAGCTTCTCACCATTAAGAATGATGTTAGCTATAGGTTGGATATATATGGCCTTTATTATGTTGATGTATGTTCCCTCTATGCCCACTTTCTGGAGAGTTTTTTTTTAATTTGTCATAATTGGGTGTTGAATTTTGTCAAAAGCTTTTTCTGTGTCTATTGAAATAAGTATTTTTCTTATTCATTTTATGGTTCATGTTCTTCAATTTGTTACTGTGGTGTATCACATGGATTTGCAGATATTGAGAAATCCTTGCTTCCGTGGGATAAACTCCATTTGATCGTGGTGTGTTTCTTTTAATGTATTGTTGGATTCAGATTGCTAGTATTGAGAATTTTTGCATCTGTGTTCATCAGTGGTATTGGCCAGTAATTTTCTTTTTCTTTTGTGATATCTTTGTCTGTTTCTGGTATCTGGGTGATGATGGTGGCCTCATAGAATGAGTTGGAGAGTATTCCTTTCTCTGCAATTTTTTTGCCTAATATTTTAAAATTATTTCTTGTTTAGGATGTAGTTATTTTATTTATATTTTGGCTGCACTGGATCTTTGTTGCTTTGTGTGGGCTTTCTCTAGTTGTGGAGATCTTCTTATGAGGGAGATTAAACATTTTTTTACTTTTTGAGTTAACTTCATTTGTAAATTTTTCTCAGGAAGTATTTCTTGGTTATTACTGCTGCTACAATCCCAGATACTTATTCTAGATTTTTTCCCCTAGAGCTGGTGATAATCACTCACGAAAACAGTGTTACTTTGCATGTATGATTAAATTTAAAAAGACCTATTTACTGATTTCTTGTATTCAAAGATGTAACAATCTAATGTGGGGAAAAAAGACTTGCATGAAGCTCATCATGGTTCAGTGAAATAAATGCTAAGGGAGGTAAATACCAAGTTCTGTGGGAACATTGAGATTGGGATGGAGTGACTGGGTTATCAGGCAGGTGTCAGGAAGATTACTGGTTAGCATATGAGGTAGTCTTCGGGTTGAGTCTTTAAGGAAGAGGAGGAGATTGCCAGGCTGACTCTGCCTGGAAGAGTATTACTGCCTGAGGAAGCAATGCCGAGGAAGCACATGGTATCTGAGGACTCAGGTCTCCTGGTTTTGTGGTGGATGGTGGTGGGCTGGGCGTCATGTCTGCAGCTGGACCATCCAGATTCGCTCGTCTCCTCTTTTTGACCCTGAACCCACTTCCAAATTTTATGCACAACAATGTCAACTTGATCAAAAATTTTATCAAAATATTCATGTTTCTTTTTTTTCTTAATTTCCCCCCCAAAGCATGCATCCCCTCTTGATAATCTTTCTAGTCATTTTTTAATAAACTTGGGAGGGAAACCCTGAGAAGTAGAGTGATTTCATTCCCACCTTCCCATTTTATTGTGGAGCAAACTTAAAGCCTTTATTTTTCGTCTGTGCTGTACTTTTAATTTATCTTTACCACTTGCTTATTGCCAAGTGTGAGGCTTTTTATGTAGTAGCTTGTTTTGTTTGGCTAAGGGAGAAGGATTGGTGAGGTGAGGATGGTTATTAGAGTTGAGAAAGCTGGAAGATAGGCAGGGGCTAGTTCAGATAGTCAGAAGCCTTGTGTCTCATTTTGAGGAAGCTGTATTTTATAGTTGAGAGTTTCTAAAAATCTGAAATGGATAAAGGGGCAGAGGGGAGGGATTGGATGAAGGGAATGAGAAGATCAGCTTTATATTTTTGGCTTTGTTGAGGAAGACGGATTAGAGAAGGGACAGTGTAGACAAGGGAGCAGTGGTCCCCAGCAGCAGCATCACCTGGGAATTTGTTAGAACTGCAGATTCTCAGGTCCCACCCCAGACCTATTGAATCAGAAATTCTGGGAGTAGGGTGCAGCAGTGTGTGTTTTATTTGATTCTGATGAATGTGAAAGTTTGTGACTAATGTGATGTAAAGGCTGATGAGGCTGTACATTATGGTTTGCATATCCCTTTCATATTAGTTATGTAGTTGATTTTGTTGAGATGTTCATTATATTAGTATCTTACATTTCACAATCAAGAGAAATAGAACAACTAGGATTTTGTGATTCAGTTATTTATATGAAAGCCTAATATTAAGATTTGAAAAGCTGGGATAATGTGGTGATAATACTTGGAAAAGGGAGACAGTCTAGGATCATGTGGAACAGTATAAACTACAGTCATAGAGAAACACTTTGTAGAATAAAACAAGTAAGAGAGGCTTGATCTTGAATACCCTAGGTGTTGCCTGTATGTGACATTGATTTGTACTGTGGTACTTAAATATGCAGTAGGGAAAACTGAAGATATTATTTTCAAGAAAAGAGGGACATGAACTCTTTGTGGAGCCCAAAGGAAAGGATGGATTGACTCAAGATTTGCTAAGATGCAGTTGGTTCCACACAACTGTTAAGAGGTGGTCATTTTCATTCTTTAAATAATAGCTAGCAGCTGATTTGCATCTAACCTAGTTTTCATTTCTTTTTCTTTGAGGGTGTGAGGGCTGTGGGTTTAAATTTCAACTATGTGGAAATGGGACTGAGTAAATCTGATAATTTTCTTTTTTTTCCTCTGTTAATTTAGCTGGGTGACCAAACATACAGATAAAGCAAATGCCTTGTAAATATAAATATATCTTAAAGGATAAGTAACCTTTTTTTCTCCTTTGAATTTTATTCCAGGACCCATCAGTTACACAAGTGACAAGAAATGTCCCACCAGGACTTGATGAATACAATCCATTCTCAGATTCTAGAACAGTAAGATTATTCTTAATTGGACTACTTTTAAATATTAAAATGGAAATTAAGTGGGATTTATATCTCAGTTATGTTTTCTTTTAAGTTGATTATTAAAATTATATAAAACAAGCTGTTAGTGTTTTATTTAGAATTTAGCAAGTTCTTTTTTTACAAAAAAGGACTATTCCAAGTAATTGAAAATACCCTAATGGTTCTACAAATTGCTAATATCCCCTCTAATATGTTAATATTACTACAGTTTTTTAAACGGGGGATTTTTTGCTATACATGTTGTTTTCATGGTGATACAGGGTGATGTTTCCTTACAAAGAGATGTTTGTACAGAACTGTACCATTAATATTTGTATGATTGTCATCTGAATTAGGTGATTCTGAATAAGACTAGCCTTCTCCTCTGGTAGACTAGATTCTCTGGAACTTTAACTGGCCTAGAAACATAATCTCAAAATGTAGTCTTGGTTTATAAAATGAAGGAGTATGGAAAAAACCCTTTGGACAGGGTTCTCTACCCTGAATGCATGTTAGAAGCAGCTGGGCAACTTTATTACAGTGTCTGAAAGAAAGAAAGAAAGAAAGGAAGAAAAAAGTGATCAGTTGTATCCGACTCTTTGCAACTCCATGGACTGTAGCCCACCAGGCTCCTCAGTTCATGGAATTTTCTGGGCAAGAGTACTGGAGTGGGTTGCCATTTCCTTCTCCATATTACAGTGTCTGTTAGGGCCCTAATCCCTCATAAGGCAGTTTTTTGTTTTTCTTTTCATCCTTTAAATAATTTTATTGTGAGCCGGTTTTGAGGACTACTGAAGATAGGTTGAGAATTCTGTCTCAAAAATTCTCTGGCAAATAATTTTTGTCTCCTGTATTTAAGCCTTTAGCGTAAATATCATACTCATGAAGCACTTAGTTTTAAGCGTTGTTAGCTCCTGAAATTTTAGTCATCCTGTTAAAAATATTGAAGTTCTAAAGTTCCGTGCTTGCATTTACATGTCAGCATAAGGATCCTTACTTGATCATCTCTTCCTGAAGATCATATTTTTCATAATCTAGAAAATAATTCTGGAAGATCATATAGGGTTTTGCTTGGAAATATCTTCATGGTGTATTAATTTTTTAGTTTGAAGAAGAACTTTGTGCAAGATAAAAGCCCTAAAATAAGGGTAAATTTTTAAATTTCACTTTATTTCAAAGTCCTCATTTATTTTAACAGCCTCTGTTTTTGTGTAGCAACTGCAACCCAGGCTGAGATCACTAAGTCTTCACTGAGCATGTCAGTTTCACATTGAACCCTGTGAAATGACCAATAAGTTGACCAGTGTTGACATGTAAAGATAGCAGTGTCATATGGCACAACCTTATAGAAAACTGTTTACAAGTACGAGAGTGTAACTTGGTAGGAGTTGAAAGGAAGAAAAAGAGCCTGGTATATTTTATTCTACTATATGTAATTCTTCTAACATGATTTCTGGAGGGTAGAGATTTGAATAACTTAAAATTTGCTGGTGATGAGTAGAGAGAGATTTTTATATAATTTTTGGGAAGATTTTACTAGCAAAAAATATGTGTAACCTTTTTACAGTTGCAGTTTTAGATTATTCTTTGTGGTAATGTTAATAGTAGTGTTCTTCAACAAGTTGTCTACTTTGTACCATGTGCTTTTACCTATATTATCAAATTCTTATGACAACATTGAAGATGGATATTTTTGTTTCCTTTCACTGATAAAGAAACTGAAACACAAGTCATCTAGCTAGTAAGTGGTAGAACTGGTTTACATAATCATCATTTTTTTTTTGTAAAGCTTTTGCCTTTTCCATTTTGCTAGTGCTGTCTTTAGAGACATCTGTCTTTACAGACATCTGCCTAAGAAATAGCCCGTATAGTCTTGGTCATGGAAATTTTCTCACCTAATTGGGATTTTAAAAAATTACACAAAGAAGATACATCCAGGAGAAAAAAAATGTAAACTATAGTTTTAAATGTTTGAGACTTTACAGTCAAGGAAAGATTTTTTTAAAGACTAGGTAGGCAATAATGAACAGCTAGCTTACAATGAAACTTCTCTTAGATTTGATGAGCAATGATACAGTGTCAGAACCAGGAAAATTACTGAGGTAAGAGCACTGATGCATTTTGCATTGAACTTTTTACATTGTGGAAAACATGGGTGAAATAATTTAAAATTTCAGAATTCTTTTGTTTCATAATGTATGATTTTAGAAATTTGTTTCCCTTCCTTTTCTGCAGCTGTGATTATTTTCTAAGACAGAGCAGGTGTACTTGGATAATTGATTTAAGTGATATCTTAGAACTCCAAATACTATTTTAGTGGATTGTTGTTATCCATATTTGTCATAGAAAAATATTTTGAAAGTTAAGCAATCTTCTAGATTGCTGCATAAAGGTGTGGTGAACTACTTGAGGTCAAGTAGGAAGATTCTTTAGCAGAATAGTATATAGTTTTGTTAAGACTTTAGAAAGTTCCTGTCTTTCCTATTTTTCTTTTTAGGTTTCCTTTTATATTTAGTTTTCTGTTTGAATGGAAACTGTAAGGAAAGTAACAAATATTTAAATAATTTTAATAATTTGTATATTAATTCATGCTATACTATAAATTCAGAGATAGGAGTCCTCATAAAATACCGTGTAGTTTTTAGTCTGAGGGTTAGCAGTATACTGTAAATGTGGTAGTCTGAATTGAGATGTACTATGAAGTGGAGGGTAGTCTTTGGCTATGAAATAATTTTTTTTGTTTGAACTCAAAATGCAGTTTACTTCGGGTATTATGTTGAGCATAATGGGTAGGTTCCCTGGCTTACCCTGTAAAACTTAGTGTATGAATTACTAGAAGAATTAGCTCATCCTTGAGAATTGTTACATATTTAGGGGGAATGTTTTCCTTTTAAATTAGGCAGTAGTTTAAAATGCCTGTTGCAACTTGATTCTCAACTAGCTTCAGCCACTGGTGATGGCATTCATGGCTTCAGACAGGATTTTTTCTGGCAAGTGTTGACACATAGGGGTATGGAGACAGCCCTGTCTGTGTGTATGGAGGAAGTGTGGTACTGTTGATAAAATCCTTAGTGACATTTCTCACGGCCTCGTTTATTGTCATACTGTTTTCCTTCAGGAATAGGCTGTTTGGTTTCTTTCCTGTTCTGCTAGTTGTTAGTATTTATGATTTCTGTCACATAAAGCAGCAAGATCTGCAGAAGAAACAAGAGAAGAAAATTCCAAGTACTGGCATGCTCAGGTGGTCATTTCTGACCATAAAGGACATAGATAATTGATTTATGTAAGTAGGAACTGCCTCTGACTAAGTTAATTCAGGACATGGAGTAGACTGAGAATCATAAGACCTGGATTCTAATCTAGTCCCTGCCATTAATTAGTTGCTACCTTTATGAAGCCATCTAACCTCTTTGGGCATTTTTAAAATTTATTTTTAATTGAATGATAATTGCTTTACAGTGTTGTGTTCGTTTCTGCCACACATCTACATGGCTTGGCCATAGATATCCACGTGTCGCCTCCCGCCTGCCTCCCACCAGATCCCACCGCGCTCACTTGTCACAGAGCACCAGGCTGAGCTCCCTGCTCTGTACACAACTTCCCTTTAGCTATCTGTGCTTTTTTTTTTTTTTTTCCCAAATGTGTAACAGTGGAACTAGAGAGGAAGATTTGCATTAAACAATTTCTAATGTCAACTTTTTTTCTGATAATGGATTAAAATTTTAGCTCCAGGAACTGACTGGATAGTACATAGTAATTTACCTATTTTTAATACTGTAAAAGCAATTTCTGTACTGTAATAACTTTTAATTTTCTTTTGGCATACATTTCTATAACATTTTTTTCTTTCTCCTTTGCTTCTTGTCTTTCTTGGATCTCATAATCTGTCCCTTCTGGAACCTTCTTTATTTCTAGTCTCATTTAATGATAACTGTTGCCTTTTAGTGTCATTGGCTGGAAGCATCTGTGTCTTCTTTGTCTCAAGGAGCTTCTTATCCTACATCTAATCAGTAGCCATATCCTGTCATTTATACCTCCAGGAGAGATTATGTGTCTGTCCTTTTCATTGCTATTAAACTGCCCTAATTCAGGTACTCATGTGAGATAATACAGTGGCCTGTCTACTTACCTGTCTCTAGTTTCTCTTCTTCAGATCTTTTTTTTTTTTTTTTGGCTGTGACTAGAATTATTTAAGGCCGAGTTCAGATTAGGTCTTCACTCCTTAGAAATGTGTACATTGATTATGTATTGCCTGCATAGTAGTATGCCATATCGGGGCCTCCATTATATGACTTCAGACTATCTTTTTTTGGGCTTCCCTGGTAGCTCAGTCAGTGAAGACTCTACCTGTCATGCGGGAGACCCAGGTTTGATCCCTGGGTTGGGAAGATCCCCTGGAGAATGGAACGGTTACCCACTCCCGTATTCTTCCCTGGAGGATTACATGGACAGAGGAGCCTGGCAGGCTGCAGTTCATGGGGTTAAGAATAATGAATGCCAAGTACATTTTTGCTTCCCTGGTAGCTCAGCTGGTAAAGAATCTGCTTGCAATGCAGGAGACCCTGGTTCAATTCCTAGGTTGGGAAGATCCCGTGGAGAAGGGATAGGCTACCAACTCCAGTATTCTTGGGCTTCCCTGGTGGCTCAGATGGTAAAGAATCTGCCTGCAATGTGGGAGACCTGGATTCGATCCCTGGGTTGTGAAGAAGAGGAGGGCACGGCAACCCACTCCAGTATTCTTGCCTGGAGAATTCCCATGGACAGAGGAGCCTGGTGGTCTGCAGTCCATGGGATCTCAAAGAGTTGGAAACCACTGGAGTGACTAAGCACAGTATCTTAAAAAAAAAAAAAATTTTTTTTTTATTACTTTATTTTTTAGAGCAGTTTTAGGTTTATAGAAAAATTGAGCAGAAAGTAGAAAGTCTCATCAGACTTCTCCCCTTGACTCTCTTTTTAATCTAATCTTGTAATGTGTTGTTTGCTCCAGCTAAACTCATCTACTTTCTAACTCACAACCCCATTGAGACTACCTCCCCTAGACCTAATACTGGTCATTGAATGGAGTAAAGAGATACTGTGTGGTCATAAGCCTGGCTCCCCTAGACAATCCTCACCTCCTTTAATGGGTCAAGATGAATCTCTCATAGTAGATATATTAATTTTCTTTTTTTCTCATTTATTTTTATTAAGATATATTCATTTTCTACTGCTGTGTAACAAATTACTACAGACTTAGCAGCTTGAAAAAGCACATTTATTATTTTATCATTTCTATAGGTCAGGAGTTTGGACACAGCTTAACTTGATCATTTGTTCAGGGTTTCACAAGGTTGTGATCAAGGTGTTGTCCGGGCTGCATTCTCATCCAAAGGTGTGACGGGAAGGATCGTTTCCAAGCTCATTCAGGTTGTTGGCAGAATTAATACCCTTGTGGTTATATGACTAGGGGCTCCGGCTTTTGGCTGGCTGTCAGCTGGAGACCACCCTCAGGTCATTGGTGCTGTCCACAGTTCTTAGAAGCTGCATGATTTCTTGCCACAGGGGCTTCCCCATCATGGTCACTCATTTCAGAGAGTCTGCGGAGTTTCTCACACTGTTGTACTAAGATAGAGTACCTCTATTATATAATGTAATCAAGGGAATGGTGTCCTGTCATTGTTACCATATTCTGTTGATTAGAAGCATATCACAGGTCATGCATACACTCAAGGAGAGGGTATTATATTAAGACATGAACACGAGGAGGGTTAATCTTAGGTTTTATATGCCACACTGGGACTAAGATGGCACATTAGGGTTAAGACTGTATTACTTCGTATCTCTTCATGCTCGTTTAGAAGGAGCCTCCACAACACTTATCCCTCCCTGCCACTTGACCACTCTGTTTATCAGGGCCAATCTCACTATGTCCTTGATTCCCATTTATGTCATTCTCTATAGGAGGCCCTAGACTCTTTCTCATTTCTTGGATTTTAATCCTCATGATGCTTTGCACATTACTGATTCTGAACCCTTATGTTTCCTTAATTCCTGAAACTTTCCTTGTGCTCTCTGGAAGTCAGAGTCCAATTTCACCCAAATCCCCTATATCTTTATGTTTTTCTCTGAATGTTTTATCCTTTGACCTGGTCTTTCTATGAGGACACTGCTTCTGCTGTAACCTTCTCAAAAACCAGCTGCTTTTTCTCTCACTATTCTCAAACAACTGGCATAATATTTGGGTATATGTTGTCTTGATTTCTAGTTGCTACTTCTAGACAGTCTTCCTCCTTTCTGTCAAAAACTTTCCATGTGATCATTTGAATCTCATGTCATCAGATTATAATTGGGTCCCAGGACTTGTTGTGGGTGTCATCTACGGATCCCTGAATTATTGCCTCTTATTTCTCTCTCTCTCTCTTTTTCTTCATTTTCTTAATTTTCCTTCTTGGTTCACTGTTATTCTTTCTAATGCTGTTTGTATTTTGTAATTTTTAAAATTTTTTATTTTTAATTGATGGATAACTGCTTTACAATATTGTGTTGGTTTCTGCCGTACATCAGCATGAATTAGTCATAGGTATGCATATGTCTGCTCCCTTTGGGACCTGCCTCCCGCCTCCCACCCATCTCACCCCTCTGTGTTGTCACAGAGCGCTGGCTTGAGCTCTCAAGTCATAGAGCAGATTCCCACTGGCTGGCTGTTTTACCTATGGTAGTGTATGTGTTTCCATGCTACTCTCTCCACTTGTCCCACCCTCCCTTTCCCCGACTCTGTGTTTGAAAGTCTGTTTTCTGTGTCTCCATTGCTACCCTGCAGATAGGTGCATCCAGCTCATTAGAACTGACTCAGATGCATTCCTTTTTTACGGCTCAGTAATATTCCATTGTATATATGTACCACAGCTTCTTTATCCATTCATCTGTTGATGGGCCCTTAGGTTGCTTCCATGTCCTTGCTCTTGTAAATAGTGCTGCAGTGAACATTGGGATAATGTGACTTTTTCAGTTATGGTTTTCTCAGGGTGTATGCCCAGTAGTGGGATTGTTGGGTTATATGGTAGTTTTATTCCTAGTTTATTAAGAATCTCCATACTGTCCTCCATAGTGGTTTACATTTACTTACATTTTACATTCAATTTGCATTCCCACAAGCAGTGCAAGAGAGTTCTCTCTTCTCCACACCCTCTCCCAGCATTTATTATTTGTAGATTTTTTGATAATGGCTATTCTGAGCAGTGTGAGATGATATCTCATTGTAGTTTTGATTTGCATTTCTCTAATCCTGAGCAATTTTGAACATCTTTTCATGTGTTTATTAGCCATCTGTATGTCTTCTTTGGAGAAATGTATGTTTAGATCTTCTATTCACTCACTGAGTTTTTTTTTTTTTTTTTTATATTGAGCTGCCTAAGCTGCTTGTATATTTTGGAGATTAATTTTTTGTCAGTTGTTTCATTTGCTATTATTTTCTCCCATTCTTAGGATTTTCTTTTCACCTTGTTTATACTTTGTTGTGTAAAAACTTTTAGGTTTAATTAGGTCTCACTTGTTTTGTTTTTTTCCCATTAGTCTTGGAGGTGGTTCATAGAGGATCTTGCTGTGATTTATGTCATAGAATGCTCTGCTTATGTTTTCCTCTAAGAGTTTTCTAGTTTCTGATTTTACACTTATTTTTGAGTTTATCTTTTTGTATGGTGTTATGAAGTGTTCTAATTTCTTTCTTTTACATATAGCTGTCCAGTTTTACCAGCACTACTTATTGAAGAGACTGTCTTTTCTCCATTGTATATTCTTGCCTCCTTTGTCAAGGATAAGGTGCCCGTTGGTGTGTGGGTTTATCTCAGGGCTTTTTATGTTGTTGCATTGGTGTATATTTCTGTTTTTGTGCCTGTACTGTACTGTCTTGATGACTGTAGCTTTGTAGTGTATTCTAAAGTCAGGAAGGTTGATTCCTTCAGCTCCATTCTGCTTTCTCAAGATTGCTTTGGTTATTCAGAGTCTCTTGTCTTTCCATATAAATTGAGAAATTTTTTGTTCTAGTTCTGTGACAGATGTCATTGGTAATTTGATAGGGATTGTATTGAGTCTGTAGATTGCTTTTGGTAGTCTAGTAATTTTCACTCTATTGATCCTTCCAACCCAGGAACACAGAATAACGCTCTATCTGTTTATGTCATCTTTGATTTCTTTCTTTAGTGTCCTATAGTTTTCTGTATATAGTTGTTTTGTCTGCTTAGGTAGGTTTACTCCTAGGTATTTTATTCTTTTTTGTTGTAGTGGTAAATGGGGTTGATTCCTTAATTTTTCTTTATGATTTTTGTTTGTTAAAATATAGAAATGTGATTCCTATATATTCTATATAAAAGTGATTTCTGTGTATTGATTTTGTTGATATTTATCATGCAGATCATTTACTAAATTTACTGATTATCTCTAGTAATTTTCTGATAGTATATTTAGGGTTTTCTATGTATCATAGAAAAACAAAAATTTGAAAAAGGAAAAAGAAAAAACCCCACAGGACTGCAGGGAGCCAACATAGAGTTAGAAGAATATAAAAGAAATAAAAAATGTGGTTAAAAAAAGTTCTCCAAAGCTTAAATACATTTAATAATAAAATCAACAACCACAGCATCAGAGGAAAAAAAGAAGAAAAAATCCAGAACCAGTAACAGAACAAATCAAAGTATAAGAAGAAGAATACATGTTTTTCTCAGATCTCAGGTGTCAGTTTCCTTGCCCCTGCTGTGAAGGGCTGTTCACCTCTGCCTCTAGGATGCCCTCCACCACTGGGCTGGTCTCTGGAGTGCTGTGAGGACAGCTCAGACTCTAATCTGGCTCCACTCCTCTGTGTTCTTGCCTCCAAAGACCACAGCCGCCAGAGCTAGGGTGTTTCGTTTTGTGGGAACTTTGATTGTCCTTTTATGTATTCCATAGGCACAGGTAGAAAAAGCAAGAGAGTTACAGAAAAACATCTACTTCTGCTTTATTGATTATGCCAAAGCCTTTGACTGTGTGGATCATAGCAAACTATGGAAAATTCTTCAACAGGTGGGAATACCAGACCACCTTACCTGCCTCCTGAGAAATCTGTATGCAGGACAAGAAGTAGCTAGAACCAGACATAAAACAATGGACTGGTTCCAAATAGGAAAAGGAGTACGGCAAGGCTGTATATTGTCATCCTGCTCATTTAACTTATATGCAGAGTACATCATGCGAAATGCCAGGCTGGATGAAGCACAAGCTGAAATCAAGATTGCCAGAAGAAATATCAATAACCTCAGATATGCAGATGACACCACCCTTATGGCAGAAAACGAAGAGGAACTAAGCCTCTTGATGAAAGTGAAAGAGGAGAGCGAAAAAGCTGGCTTAAATCTCAGTATTCAGAAAACTAAGATCATGGCATCTGGTCCCATTTCTTCATGGCAAATAGATGGGGAAACAATGAAAACAGTGATAGACTTTATTTTCTTGGGCCCCAAAATCACAGCAGATGGTGACTGCAGCCATGAAATTCAAAGACGCTTGCCTCTTGGAAGAAAAGCTGTGACCAACCTAGACAGCATATTAGGAAGCAGAGACATTACTTTGCCAACAAAGGTCCATCTAGTCAAAGCTATGGTTTTTCTAGTAGTCATGTATGGATGTGAGAGTTGGACCATAAGTAAAGCTGAGTGCCAAAAAATTGATGCTTTTGAACTGTGGTGTTGGAGAAGACTCTTGAGAGTCCCTTGGACTGCAAGGATAATCAAACCAGTTAATCCTAAAGGAACTCAGTCCTGAATGTTCATTGGAAGGACTGGTGCTGAAGCCAAAGCTCCAGTACTTTGGCCACCTGGTGTGAAGAACTGACTCACTGGAAAAGACCCTGATGCTGGGAAAGATTGAAGGCAGGAGAAGAAAGGAATGACAGAGGATGAGATGGTTGTATGGCATCAAAGATTTGATGGACATGAGTTTGAGCAAGCCCTGGGAGTTTGTGATGGACAGGGAAGCCTGACATGCTGCAGTCCATGGGGTCGCAGAGTTGGACATGACTGAGTGACTGAACTGAGACTGACATAGACAAAGAGATTGCCAAGTTGATCATGTGGGTTTAGTCAGCTTGTACAGCTCATGGAAATGGTTTTGATCCTCTTCCTTAGCCACACTGCCCCTGGAGTTCGGTTGTGGTTTTTCCCCTACCTCTGTATGTGAGTCGTCCATAGAATTTGCTCCTGAGGCTGCACTGGAGGACTTGCGTCTGCCCCAGTGAAGACTTGGTGTGGAAGTGGTGCAGCTGCTTGGATTCCTGGGGCCCTGGCAGCAAACAGGTATGCATGGGAGCTGGTGCCCACAGGTGCAGGACATATGGAGCTTGTTGTTGTTCATTTGCTCAGTTGTGTCTGGCTCTTTGCAACCCCATGGACTTTAGCATGCCAGGCTTTCCTGTCCATCACCATCTCCCACAGTTTGCTCAAACTTAACGTTCTTCGAGTTGGTGATGCCGTCCAACCATCTTGGCCTCTGTTGTCCCCTTCTCCTCCTGCCTTCAATATTTCCTAGCATCGGGGTCTTTTCCAATGAGTTGGCTCTTCACATCTGGTGGCCAAAGTATTGGAGCTTCAACTTCAGCATCAGTTTTTATAGTGACTATAAAAATTATTTGAATTCAGGGTTAATTTCCTTTAGGATTGACTGATTTGGTTTCTTGCAGCCCAAGGGACTCTCAAGAGTCTTCTTCAGTACCGCAGTTTGAAAGCATCAATTTTTCAGCATTCAGCCTTCTTTATGGTCCAGCTCTCACATCCATACATGACCATTGGAAAAACCATAGCTTTGACTATACGGGCTTTTGTTGGCAAAGTAATGTCTCTGCTTTTTAATGCGCTGTCTAGGTTTGTTTATAGGGGGATGGAACCCACACCCTTTGCAATTAGAGTGTTAGCCACTGGACAGCCAGGGAAGTCCCTCTTCATTATCTTGATAGTGTTCTTTGACACACAGAAGTTTTAAATTTTGATGTCAAATTTGTCTATTTTCCATTTCGTTGCTTCTGTTTTTGTTGTCATGTATAAGAAGCCATTGCCTAACTGAAGGTCATGAAGGTTTACTCTGAGATTTCTTCTAAGAGTTGTATAGTTTTAGCGCTTAGATTTAAGTTTATGATCCATTTTGAATTAATTTTCATGGATGGTATGAGATAGATCTCTAGCTTCTTTCTTTTGCATGTCACTATCCACTTGTTCTGGCACCATTTGTTGAAAAGTCTTTTCTTCCCCATTGGATTATTTTGACCCTCTTGATGAAAATCAATTGATTGTCAATATAAGGGCATATTTGGGGACTTTAAATTCAATTTAATTTTCTGTGTCTATCCTTATGCGGGTCTCACACTGTCTTGATTACTGTAACTTTGTAACAAGACTTTACCTTGATCTCCTTTCCCTTTCTAGTCTAATTTTCACATCTCTGTTCGTGAAGAACTTTCTCTGCTCCCGTTTGCTGCAGAACCTCTCTAAAAAGTTGTCTGCTTTTTTTTTTTTTCCACCCTGCAAGCCTGTCTCCTAAGAATATTTCAGTAAGGCTTTTGCTCCCTGCACTCCACCAAAACGCATTTGTCAAGGTAGCCAGTGACTTCCACGTTGCTAAATCCGGTGGTGAATTTTCAACCTTACTGCCCATCTGTCAACAGCTCTGACAACTGATCATTGCCTCATTCTTAGTAAACTTTCTTCCTGTGGCTTTCAGAGCACTTGTTTTTCATTCTCTGTCTGCTTTGCTAATTTCTCTCCTTTCCCTGTTCCTTCACCCCCAGTATTGAAGTGTGCCAGGAAATAGACTTTGCTTCTCTTCTCTTTGATCATTCAGATGGTTATTTCATCAAATCTTATAGCTTTAAATACCATCTTTGTGTTGATGACTCTCAAATTTACATCTCTAGCATAGACCTCTGTTCTGAACCTCACAGTCATGTATTCAGCTGTGTACTAGATACCTCTGCCATGGCTGTCTTAGAAATTGCAAATTCACCTTATCCAGTACGGAACTGAGTCCCCTCACTGGAAACCTGCTCATTTTCAACCTTTCTTATTTCTATCCTGTTAGTTACTTAGGTGAATACCTTGGTGGTATTTCATTATTTCCATTTCCTTACACATCACATTTCTGCCCAGGAATCCTGTTGGCTCTCTTTTACAGATATATGCAGATCTGATGCCTGGTTTTCATAGCCACTGCTTCGCTTGAGCTGCCATCTTCCCTTGCCTGGATTGCTACAGTGGTGGTTTCTTGACTACTCTCCCTCTTTCCACCTTTAGTCTATTTCTAGTTCAGTAGCCAGTGTGATCCCTTGGGGAAAAGTTGATCATTTCAGACTCCTGCTTAGAGTTCTTCACTAGCTTTTGATTTTCTTCAAAGTAAAACCAAATATCCTTAATATAGTGTTTAATCTAGTCTGTAATATCTCTCACTCCTATATCCTCACTCCTTCCCTATGTATTCTTTCCCAGCACATTGGCCTTCCTTAGTCGGTCGTTCTCCTGACTTTGTATTGGCTGTTCATTCTGCCTTAAATGGTCTTCCCCCAGATATCTGCAGAGCTGACTTCTTCACTTCCGGAAAGTCTTTGCTTGAATATTGGCTTCCCCAGCCACCTTTGTAAAATCATCCCTACTCAACTTTTTATGACCTCTTTATCCTATTCATTTTTTGCTGTTTCGTAAAATTTGCTGCCTCTTAAAATACTCTATACATGACCCAGATAACCACGGTGGTGTGATCACTCACCTAGAGCCAGACATCCTGGAATGTGAAGTCAAGTGGGCCTTAGGAAACTGATGTTTCCTATGAACAAAGCTAGTGGAGGTGATGGAATTCCAGTTGAGCTATTTCACATCCTGAAAGATGATGCTGTGAAAGTGCTGCACTCAATACGCCAGCAAATTTGGAAAACTCAGCAGTGGCCACAGGACTGGAAAAGGTCAGTTTTCATTCCAATCCCAAAGAAAGGAAATGCCAACAAATGCTCACAATACTGCACAATTGCATTCATCTCACATGCTAGCCAAGTAATGGTCAAAATTCTCCAAGCCAGGCTTTGGCAATATGTGATCTGTGAACTTCCAGATGTTCAAGCTGATTTTAGAAAAGGCAGAGGAACCAGAGATCAAATTGCCAACATCCGCTGGATCATCAAAAAAGCAAGAGAGTTCCAGAAAAACATCTATTTCTGCTTTATTGACTGTGCCAAAGCCTTTGACTGTGTGGATCACAACAAACTGTGGAAAATTCTTAAAGAGATGGGAATACCAGACCACCTGACCTGCCTCCTGAGAAATCTGTATGCAGGTCAGGAAGCAACAGTTAGAACTAGACGTGGAACAACAGACTGGTTCCAAATAGGGAAAGGAGTACGGCAAGGCTGTATATTGTCACCCTGCTTATTTAACTTATATGCAGAGTTCATCATGAGAAACGCTGAGCTGGATGAAGCACAATCGGGAAGCAAGATTGCCGGGAGAAATATCAATAACCTCAGATATGCAGATGACACCACCCTTATGGCAGAACATGAAGAAGAACTAAAGAGCCTCTTGATGAAAGTGAAAGCGGAAAGTGAAAAAGTTGGCTTAAATCTCAGTATTCAGAAAACTAAGATCATGGCATCAGTCCCATCACTTCATGGCAAATAGATGGGGAAACAGTGCAAACAGTGGCTGACTATTTTTTGGGGCTCCAAAATCACGGTAGATGGTGACTGCAGCCATGAAATTCAAAGACGCTTACTCCTTGGAAGGAAAGTTATGACCAACCTAGATAGCATATTAAAAAGCAGAGACATTACTTTGTCAACAAAGGTCTGTCTAGTCAAGGCTATGGATTTTCCAGTAGTCATGTATGGGTGTGAGAGTTGGACTATAAAGAAAGCTGAGCGCTGAAGAATTGATGCTTTTGAACTGTGGTGTTGGAGAAGACTCTTGAGAGTCCCTTGGACTGCAAGGAGATCCAACCAGTCCGTCCTAAAGGAAGTCAGTCCTGAGTGTTTATTGGAGGGACTGATGTTGAAGCTGAAGCTCCAGTACTTTGGGCACCTGATGCAAAGAGCAGACTCACTGTAAAAGACCCTGATCCTGGGAAAGATTGAGGGCAGGAGGAGAAGGGGACGTCAGAGGATAAGATGGTTGGCTGGGATCATCAACTGAATGGACATGAGTTTGGGTAAACTCCAGGAGTTGGTGGTGGATAGGGAGGCCTGGTGTACTGGGGTTCATAGGGTTGCAAAGAGTCGGACATGACTGAGCGACCGAACTGAACTGAAAATACTCTATAATGTATTTAATTGTGTGTATACATATTTATATGTATTGTTTATCTTCCATTGCTAGAATGTAAGTTCCTGATTTTAGGGATGTTTGCCTGTTGTGTTCATTAATGTCTCCCAAGTGTCTGTAATTGTTTGTGGCACATTGTAATTGATCAATGAATGTTTGATGAATGAATGAATGATTATGTCTCGCCACACCTCTCTTCCTTTATGTGCCTTTCTCTCTTTGAAAGCTCTCATTCTTGTATATCCCTTCATTTCTGCTATTATAATATCACCTCCCTCAGTTACTCTAATCTTTAAAAGCCTTGTTTTAAAATGGTCATATATTGTGATAAAATGATTTCTGCTTATTCTGATTCTGACATTGATATGTTTATTTTTCACCTCCCTAATAACAAGGGAATCTGTGTTGGGCATAGCCTCAGTCAGTTGTTTCTGCTCAATCAGAGACTGATGAAGTCATTGGAGGCTGCTCAGTTTTAAGTTTCTTTTGGCATTCTCTCCATTAGGTGAAAGAATAGACAGTGGTTTACAGAACCGGTAAACTTTGTTCCCTCAGAGAGGAGTTCTCAAATTTCAGGGTGTATAAGAATCATTCTGGAGAGCTCACCTTAAATGTGAGCACCTTGAAAACACAAACCCCATCTCTGCAACCCCTGAGTTTTTTAATCAAGATGTCTCTAGTGGGGCCTAGAGTTTGCACTGGGGCTTTCTGATGCAGAAAGATCTATGAACGTGTAAAGAAACATTGCTTTAGATCTGAGTGTACTTATAGAAATGTTATTGGCTCACGGATGGAAGAGAAAGAGCTGGAAAAAGCAAGGAGAAATTTTCTTGAGTAAATGTTTCAAACACTGGAAAGAAACCAAGAAAATGAGCATTATTTGTTTTATGCATGATAAGGACAGCTTGTAGACCTCTCATGCCTTAAAGGGATCTTATATACTCATTTATTTAATAATGAAACACCTTTGGAATTTCTGATGCAAAGAGCTCACTGTATAACAGAAAAGCCTCTCCACAATTGTATTTCTATGATCATCGTAATGTTCTTAATTCTATTGTCTGAAAATATGTCTTCCTATAATTTTTATTTGCTGGTCCTGGTTGTGTTCTCCAAAGCCACATGAATAGGCAAATGTAGTTGTGTAATTTGTGTTAAAATACAAAATAAAAACCATATAAATTATAAGAGAATTATAACTTTTACAAAGATATAAGAAATGTAATTTATTCTTAACATGTGGAATTTCATCCTTCATGGGAGAAGGGTATATGGCCTTGCTCTGGCCAGAGTGCTGCACCCAACATCACTCTCCTATTCTCCTGACTTCTCTAAAGTTTTTTCTTTCTCTCCATCTTTGGACCTACTGCACTTTTCTCAATACTTCAGGTTTTCCTAGAGGCTTGCTGCAGCAGTGACACAGTTTCGGGATAGTCAGGAGAACAGGTTAGCATGTCCAGGTGCACTAAGAGTATTTTTTTTTTCTTACAGATAGGTTGACTTTCCTTCTGTATCTTCAGTTTTTTTTTTTTTTTTTTTTTTTGGTATCTTCAGTTTTGATGAGTGCAAAAGGAAGATGATGTCCTCAGAAGTGTCCAGTGAGGCAGAAAGATGCTACTTTCTGCATCTCAAATATTCATTCTGGTACTAGTTTTCCTGTTCCTAGAAATAGGGGTTCATTTAGTGAGGGTCTGTTGGTAGTGTCAGGTTGGTTTATTTCTCTCCTTTGGTTCTTGTCTCATTGCAACAAAAATTTGGAAGGACAGACTAAAAGGTTTTAAAACAACAGACAAGTTACAGCTCAGTTAGCTCAAGCAGACAGATCTTTTATTAAACAGACAACTGCCAAGACATGGAAGGAGGCATTTGGTTTCCCTTTTTTCATACTTCCTGTCTCCTTTTGGTTGTGCCCTATGCAAAATAGGACTTGTACGCACCACCAATCAAGAAAGGGAATGCAAATGGGCATGCACTCAAGGCCGATTGACAGTTCCAAGTTATATAACAATAGGCTCTGTTGTGCATGTCTTCTTCTAATTCAGTCTGTTATAAGCAGATGTATATATGTATAGAATATTTATGAACCTTAATAGGCTCCTAGTTGCCTAAGGTCACTTGAGGAAGCCCCATGTGGTTAGTTTGTATCCACTGTGTGTTATCCTGGGCAGAGTCTGGGTTTAGAGATCAGCTTGCCCCCCTTTCCCTAGGCCATCCCTCATTGCTCATCCCAAACTTCCTACATAACAGTAGAAGGTCTTTTAATATTTATAACTGTTTATTATTTCACCTTGGTTCTCAAAAGCTAATTTCAGTGGATTTAGAGGTTGATATTGACAGTTACTTTCTCTCATCAATTTGGCACCTTCTCCCTAGGCTATTGAGAAATAGCTCAGTCTTACTGGCATTCCTTTGTGCAGGTATTGTGTCTTTCTTGCTTTTTTTCCCCTCCTCCTTCCAGGTTTATTGAGATACAATTGACATATGGCTTCCCTGGTGGCTCAGTCGATAAAAGAGTCCGCCTGCAATGCGAGAGACCTGAGTTCAATCCCAGGGTGGGAAGATCCATTGGAGGAGGAAATGGCAACCCACTCCAGTGTTCTTGCCTGGAGATTCCCACGGACAGAGGATCCTGGTGGGCTAGATTCCATGGGGTCACAAAGACTTGGACATGACTGCATGACTGTTTGTTTCGTTTTGACATATGACCCTGAACAGCATAATCTGACTTGTAGGAGTCCCCTGGTGGTCCAGTGGTTAGGACTCTGCACTTCCAATGCAGGGCTCAGTCCCTAGTTGCGGAACCAAGATCCTGCATGTGGTGCAGCCAAAAAAAAAAAAAGATATATCATGCAGTGATTAACACATCAAATTTAGTAAGCATTCATCTCATATAGATACCAAATGAAAGAAATAGAAAAAAAATTTTTTTTCTTATGATGAGAAGTCTTGGGATTTACTCTCCTAACAACTTTCAAGTATAGCCTATAGCAGTGTTAATTATGTTTATCATGTTGTACATAACATCCCTTGAACTTATTTATACTGGAAGTTTGTACCTTTAAACTACTTTTATCTAGTTCCTCACCACTTCCCATTACTGGCAACCACAAATCTGATCTCTTTTTCTATGAGTTTGTCTGTTTTTGAAATAGAATGGACCTGCACTACTTTAGTTCCTGTTATACAGTGTAATGGTTCAGTGTTAAATGTTCACCACAATAGGTCTAGTTAACCTCCGTCACCACACGAAGTTACTGCATAGTTCTTGACTGACCGCCCCGCTCTCTACGTTTTATACCCTGACCCCTGTTCTTTGTACCTGGCATGTCATGCCTGTTAGTCTCCCTGACCTGTTTCTGTCTTCCCCCCTCCTCTCCTGTTCTCCGTGTTTATGAGTCTGTTTCGATTTTATTTTGTGTGTGCACTTGTTTTGTTCCTGAGATCCCACATGCGAGTGAGCTCACACAGTATTCATCTTTCTCTGGCTGGCTTGTTTCACTTAGCACGACAGCCTGTCCATGTCACAGATGGCAAGATTCATTCCTTTTGATGAGCAAGTAATATCCCATGGTTTTTATGTACCACATTTTCTTTATCCATTCATCTGTTGATGTTTCTGGGCCTCATGGTGAACTTGTCTGTGTCCCAAGGCAGCTGGCCTGCTGGTGGCCAGGTCCAGGTGCTGACGCTGATCAGCTGGAGAGAGGATTCTAAAATGGTGCCTGTCAGCACCAGTGTCCTCGTGATAGGATGATGCAGTGGGCTCCCCCAAATGGCTGCCACCAGCATGTGTATCCCCAGAGTGGGTCCCAGTTGCCTCTCCTTTTGATAGCTTATGGTGAACGATGTTGGATTCATGATCTCTGAAGAAGATTTAGCTTCGGGACCAGAGACCAGGCTTGAATCCTCAGAGCTCTTGTGTGGTAGAAGTTTTATTACAGTGGGAAAGGACAGAGAAACTTCTGACGTAGACATCAGAATGGGGACAGAGAATGCCCGCACTCCAGTCTTTATCACGGCCTTGTATACTTTTACCAGACCCACTCCCACAACATACTGTCTTAAGATTAGTCAGAAGGTTCTTGTTAAGAAGGAGAAACATGTCTTTGAGCAAGATACATTGTTGTTATACAGTCATTGGTACAGAACTTAAGGGAAAACATACCCTTGCAAGATGAGTTGTTTTTTTTTGTAATCATTAGCTCTGGGCTTAAAGAAAAGTAACAAAACATTTTAGAAAAAAAAGTTTGTCTTTTTCTCCTCCTCAAGAGCCCCAGAGCCATTTCTCCTTCTCAGGGGCCTTCTTATCAACCAGCCTAAGAATTAACTGTCGGCTTTCAGATTACTGTTCTGCCCTGGGTCTTGGAGCAGGTGACGTTTTGTGTGAGAGGAGTCCCTGCTGCAGCCCCCTGCCTCTCCTGAAGCCAGCCCTGCTGGCCCTGACCGTTCTTGGGGCTTGTCCTCCCAGGGCAGGACCCCCGAGGTGTGGCACCAGAGGTGGGGCTTGGTCACCTCACTCCCTGGGAGGAGCCTCTGCAGCTGTGATTGTCCTGTCTGTGGGCTGCCTACACAGGGCTGTGGGTCTTGACTGTACCACAACTCCGCCCCTTCTTACATGTTTTCTTGTGATTCCATCTTTGTATCTCCAGCTGAAGAAGATCTTCTCTGTTAGCCTTCAGGGCATTTCTTAAAGAACTGGTTTGTAAATAGTTGTCATTTTGGTGATGCTCGTAGGAGGAGGTGAGCTGAAGATGTTCCTCCTCTCATCTTGGTCACACCCCCTTTCTTTTTGTGGTTTTAAGGTCTCTTGGGATTTCTAGTGTGTCTGGCTCCTAACTTTTAAGAAATCTGGTATAGGATTTGGAGTCTGGAGTCCAGGTATTAGTGTCCTCACGTTTCCTTTGAACACTAATTCTCCCTCATTCTCTCTGTTTGCTTCCAGTGGATCTCTCTAATCACACCTTCCCACTCTCTTCTTATTTCTCCTAATGGCCCGCGTCTCCCTGCTGCATCCTGTGCAGTTTCTTTGGGCCCAGTCCCGCTTCCCTAATAGCCGCTTCAGCTCTGTGCACTCTGCTGTTCCATTTCTGCCTGTCAGACTTACAATTCTAATTATTATAGTTTTCATTTCTGTAAGTTCCATTTGTATTATTCCAGTATTTCTGGTCTTTTTAGTTTGTGGATCTGTGGATCTTTGCTTATGATGACTCCTTCTGTATTTAAATCAGGAGTCAAAGTTACTTGGAGGTTGAGCTGTGAAAATTCTTTGAAGCTTAGTTCTACAGTATGTTCCTCTACTTTCGCCAGATACTTGCAACCTGGGTTATCTTGAAATGAAAATTTCAACTTGGAATATTTTGTCTGTAGTGTGAAACCTGGCCCCAAGTCTTCAGTGTGGTAGGTTTAGGATTACTAGTTCTTGAGGAAAATTTTTATTTTAATTTTTTCCTTTCCTGTCCAGAGTCAAGGGCAAGAGAGGCAAGTATTCATACTGTTTCTTTTTGTGAAGCTGCTCTTTTGCTTATCCACTGAGAATGTTGGTTTTTTAGAAGTTCTGGCTTTATGCAGTGATCTCGGATTGATTTTTACTTTGTATGGACTCCCAAGCTTTGCCTCTAGTTTATTGAATTCTGGTGATTTTGTTAATGAGATGACATCAAGGCTCTTCTTTGTTTGGATTCACAGTTTTACTTACTTTTTGGCCTCTCAGGATTTCCTGTTAGCTTAGTCATGTATTTACAATATTATTTAAGTGAAATTTGATTCAGAATTTTTGTTGTTCCTGTTCAGTCACTCAGTCGTGTCCAACTCTTTGCAACCCCATGGACTGCAGCACGCCAGTCTTCCCCGTCTTTCACTATCTCCTGAAGTTTGCTCAGATTCATGTCCATTGAGTTGATGATACCATCCAACCATCTCATTCTCTGTCACCCCCTTCTCCTGGTCTCAGTCTTTCCCAGCTTCAGGGTCTTTTCCAATTAGTTGGTTCTTCAGATCAGGTGGCCAAATTATTGGAGCTTCAGCTTTAGTATCAGTCCTTCATCAGTTGAATATTCAGGGTTGATTTCCTTTAGGATTGACTGGTTTGATCTCCTTGCAGCCCAAAAAACTCCCACATCTTCTCCAGCACCACAATTCAAAAGCATCAATACTTTGGTGCTCAGTATTCTTTATGGTCCAGCTTTCACATCTGTACATCACTACTGGAAAAACCATAGTTTTGACTATACAGACGTTTGTTGGCAAAATGATCAATCTGCTTTTTAATATGCTGTCTAGGTTTGTCATAGCTTTTCTTTCAAGGAGCAAGCATCTTTTAATTTCATGGCTGTAATCACCATCCTCAGTGATTTTGGAGCCCTGTTTCCATTTTTTTCCCCATCTGTTTGCCATGAAGTGATGGGACTGGATGCCATCTTAGTTTTTGGAATGTTGAGGTTTTTTAAAAAAAATTTATTTTAGTTGGAGGCTAATTACTTTACAATATTGTGGTGGTTTTTGCCATACATTCACATGAATCAGCCGTGGGTGTATATGTGTTCCCCATCCTGACCCGCCCTCCCACCTCCCTCCCCACCCCATCCCTCTGGGTTATCCCAGTGCACCAGCCCTGAGCACCTTGCCTCATGCATCGAACCTGGACTGGCGATCTGTTTCACATATGATAATACACATGTTTCAGTGCTATTCTCTCAAATCATCCCACCCTCGCCTTTTCCCACAGAGTCCGAAAGTCTGTTCTTTACATCTGTGTCTCTTTTGCTGTCTCGCATATAGGGTCATCGTTACCATCTTTCTAAATTCCATATATATGCGTCGATATACTGTATTGGTATTTTTCTTTCTGACTTAATTCGCTCTGTATAATAGGCTTCAGTTTCATCCACCTCATTAGAACTGATTCAAATGCATTCTTTTTAATAGCTGAGTAATATTCCATTGTGTATACGTACCACAGCTTCCTTATCCATTTGTCTGCTGATGGGCATCTAGGCATTCCATGTCCTGGCTATTGTAAACAGTGCTGTGATGACATAGGGGTACACGTGTCTCTTTCAATTCTGGTAGCCTCAGTGTGTATGCCCAGGAGTGGGATTGCTGGGTCATATGGCAGTTCTGTTTCCAGTTTTTTAAGAAATCTCCACACTGTTCTCCATAGCGGCTGTACTAGTTTGCATTCCCACCAACAGTATAAGAGGGTTCCCTTTTCTCCACACACTCTCCTGCATTTATTGCTTGTAGACTTTTGGATAGCAGCCATCCTGACTGGCATGTAAAGGTACCTCGTTGTGGTTTTGATTTGCATTTCTCTGATAATGAGTGATGTTGGGCATCTTTTCATGTGTTTGTTAGCCATCTGTATGTCTTCTTTGGAGAAATGTCTAGTTCTTTGGCCCATTTTTTGATTGGGTCATTTATTTTTCTGGAATTGAGCTGCAGGAGTTGCTTCTATGTTTTTGAGATTAAATCTTGGTCAGTTGCTTCATTTGCTATTTTTTTCTCCCATTCTGAAGGCTGTCTTTTCACCTTGATTATAGTTTCCTTCGTTGTGCAAAAGCTTTTAAGTTTAATTAGGTCCCATTTATTTTTGCTTTTATTTCCATTACTCTGGGAGGTAGGTCATAGAGGATCCTGCTGTGATTTACGTCAGAGAGTGTTTTGCCTATGTTCTCCTCTAGGAGTTTTATAGTTTCTGTTCTTACATTTAGATCTTTAATCCATTTTGAGTTTATTTTTGTGTATGGTGTTAGAAAGTGTTCTAGTTTCATTCTTTTACAAGTGGTTGGCCAGTTTTCCCAGCACCACTTGTTAAAGAGTTTGTCTTTTCTCCACTGTATATTCTTGCCTCCTTTGTCAAGGATAAGGTATCCATAGGTGCGTGAATTTATCTCTGAGCTTTCTATTTTGTTCCATTGATCTGTGTTTCTGTCTTTGTGCCAGTACCATACTGTCTTGATGACTGTTGCTTTGTAGTATAGCTGGAATTTTGAGTTTCAAGCCAGCTTTTTCACTCTCCTCTTTCACCTTCATCGAGAGGCTTTTTAGTTCCTCTTTGCTTTCTGTCATAAGGGTGTTGTTATCTGCATATCTGAAGTTATTGATATTTCTTCTGGGAATCTTGATTCCAGCTTGTGATTCATCCAGCCTGGCATTTCTCATGATGTACTCTGCATATAAGTTAAATAAGCAGCGTGGCAATATGCAGTCCTGACGCACTCCTTTCTCAATTTTGAACAGTATTTTTAGGTAGTTCAAATCAGAGGTGTCTCTACAAATGTGTGATCTGCTGTGTTGCTGTAAATGAAAGTGTTGAGTGGATTGTTTTATTTTTCTTTTTATTCGTATGTGCAGATGTGAAAAGTTGGAAAAGAATATGGAGCCATTATCAGAGCATGTTGTTAATAATGACAAGGGCTATACTCTGCTTGAGGTGGCTAATCATGCATATTGTGGCTGATGGAAATACTGGTTCCAGAGCTGGGCAGAGATTTAGCTAGCATTGACAAATTTGAAGAAATTATTGGGATACTATCAGGTTAATGTCAGTGTTATTAGAGATTTGTGCTTCTCCACCATTTCTCATCATTGCTATACCCTCAGCAACTATTACCTCAGATATATAAAATACTAGCTCTAAACTAGCCTTCATTCTTACCTACTAATTCATTATACTTAATACTTCATTTGTTACTTAAATCAGTAAAGAATTTATACTGTAGTTTCATGAGATATCACCTCACACCTGTCAGAATGGCACTCGTCAAAAAGTCTACAAACAATAAATGCTGGGGAGGATATGGAGAAAAGGGAACACTCTTGCATTGCTGGTGGGAATGTAAATAGATACAGCCACTATGGAAGACGGTATGGAGATTCCTTAAGAAGCTGGGAATAAAACCACCATATGACCCAGCAATTCCACTCCTAGCCATATACCCTGAGGAAACCAAAATTGAAAGAGACACATGTATCCCATTGCTCATTGCAGCACTATTTACAATAGCTAGAACATGGAAGCAACCTAGATGTCCATTGACAAATGAATGGATGAAGAAATTGTGATATATATATACAATGGAATATTACTCAGCCATAAAAGGGACACATTTGAGTCAGTTTTAATGAAGTGGATGAACCTAGAACCTATTATACAGAGTGAAGTGAGTCAGAAAGAGAAAGATAAATAGCGTATTCTAATGCATATATATGGAATCTAGAAAAATGGCACTGAAGAATTTATTTACAGGACCGCAATGGAGAAACAGACACAGAGAATATACTTATGGACATGGGGAGAGGGGAGGAGAGGATGAGATGTATGGAAAGAGTAACATGGAAGCTTACATCACCATATGTAAAATAGACAGCCAACGGGAATTTGCTGTATGGCTCAGGAAACTCAAACAGGAGCTCTGCATCAACGTAGGAGAGTGGAGTGGGGAGGGAGATGGGAGGGAGGTTCGAAAGGGAGGGGACATATGTATACCTATGGCTGATTCATGTTGAGGTTTGACAGAAAACAGCAAAATTCTGTAAAGCAATTATTCTTCAATAAAAAATAATTTTTAAAAAAGAATTTATACTGTAGTTTCACTAGGGTGAATTCTTGAATAATTTCTTGTGTGATTTTTCTGAATTGTACTGCAAAACTAACTTTGCCAGGCATTTTACTTGGTCACTGTTTTGTTGTTGATACTCATTAAACCAAGAGGGGATACTTCAGGGGTCTGATTTTCTAGTTGGAGAACAGTTAGGGTTGGTCAGGGTCAGGTTTTCTGCCTATTAATGTGAGATATTGGAGTCAGGGAATAGGCAATTGGAATAGAGAGTACAGTTCTTTTGGCAATAAAAATTATAATGGAGATAAAAAATTACAAGAAAAAAACTTTAAATTCCAGTAGCCAGAAATAATCACTGTTAACATACTGATGCATTTTAAAATAAGAAATTGAGATTATACTGTATATGCAGTTTTATAACTTCTGTGTAGAAGCTTTTCTCATTTCATTTTTCTTTCAGAATTTTTAAATAGCTTCATAATATACTCTCCTATGAATGGATCATAATTTATCAATTTATCTGTATTTTATCTATTATTGGACATTTGGGTATATTTCTGACTTCTTTGCTTTTATAAATAATGCTGTAGGGAACATTCTGACATACACATATTTGTGTATATCTTGTGTTATTTCTGTATGCTGTTTTTCAGGAGTAGCTTATGGGTCATAGGGTATAAATACTTCAGTGGCTCTTAAACATAATGTCAGATTGTCTCCAGGATTATTTTATGAGCTAGTTTATATTCCCAATATCAGTGTGTGAGAAATATCCATTTTATCACATCTTTTCCAAAACATTTTGATAGTCTTATGGTAATGATTGTGTAAAAAATGTTAGGTGAAATTTGCATTTCTTTGATTACTGATGAGGTTGACATTTTGAATATATTTATTTTCTCTTTGTCTTTCTTTTGTGTAAGCTGCCTGGTTAAGGGTTTTTAAAATGCATTTCCCCCCATAACATGTTCTTCTATTTCTTACTGATATGTACATAATGAAAAATATAAACTAATTTTCTATATTTATTATTTAGAACTTGTGTTAAACTCATCTGTGCAATGCTTTATATCATCGGAGCTCTAAATTTTTATGTTGTCAGGTGTATTTTCTTTTCATTGTGATTTCTCATGAATCTTTACCCTATGGCTTTTCTCCAAGCAAAGGTCAGGTAGTCATCTATATTCTATGTACTTGTACTATTTCTAGTATCTTTATAGTTTCTTTTTTCCTTTTTTCACTGAACTTTAATCCATTTGGAATTTATTCTGGTAGGATATGGATCTGATTTTTTTTCTCCCAAGCATTTAAATAATGATCCTAGCACCATTTATCAGTATCTTTTCTTTTCCCAATGATTTGAAAAGCTTCTTGATCATATGCTTTAATTTTTATAGCATCACTGTGTATACACTGTAATTACAAAGTTTGGTACTTCAGGTACATAGGAATGGTATGTCATTGTTTTATTTCTTGATTACTAGTGAGGTTAAACCATTGGTTCATAGTTTTAGTGGCCATTCCTGTTTTCTTTTCTTTGTATTGTCTGTTTGTCTATTTTGCCTATTTTTCTGTTAGTAGTTTGTATCTTTATGGATTTGTAGCAGTTCTTCTGGTATTCTGAGCAGCAGGTTTTTTTGGTGAAGTCTGTTGTAACCAGTTTTTCCCAGTTTGTGATTGACTTTTCACCTTGTTACTATATTTCAGTATAGTTGAATTTATTAATATTAACTTTATGGTTTATGTATTTGCTAACCTTATTCTTTGTCTAAAAGCTGAAGAATTGATGCTTTTGAACTGTGGTGTTGGAGAAGACTCTTGAGAGTCCCTTGGACTACAAAGGTAATCAAACCAGTTAATCCTAAAGGAACTCAGTCCTGAACGTTCATTGGAAGAACTGATGCTGAAGCTCCAATACTTTGGCCACTGATTTGAAGAGCCAATTCGTTAGAAAAGACCTGATGTGAAAGATTGGAGGCAGGAGGAGAAGGGGATGACAGAGAACGAGATGGTTGGGTGGCATCCCTGGCTCAACGGACATGAGTTTGAGCAAGCTCTGGGAGATAGTGAAGGACAAGGAAGCCTGGCGTGCTGCAGTCCATGGGGTTGCAAAGAGTTGGACATGATTGAGCTGCTGAACAACTACCACCTTAATTTTATAAATACTTATTGATCATTTACTGTGTTCCAGGCTGCTTTACTCACTTTCAATACATCATAGACAGGATACACCAAGATTTCTATAGCTTATATATTTGAGAAGCTCTTATGTGCTTTGAATTCATGAAAATATTCAGGTATATTTTTTTGCTTCTTGTTGTTCATTTGCTAAGTCTTATCTGACTCTTTGTGACCCCATGGACTGCAGCGTTCCAGGATTCCTTGTCCCTTACCATCTCCCAGAGTTTGCCCAAGTTTATGTCGATTGTATTGGTGATGCCATCCAACCATCTCAACCTTTGTTGTCCCCTTCTCCTTCTGCCCTCAGTCTTCTCCAGCATCAGGGTCTTTTCCAGTGAGTTGGCTGTTCACATCAGGTGGCCAAAGTATTAGAGCTTCAGCTTCAGCATCAGTCCTTCCAATGAGTATTCAGGGTTGATTACCTTCAGGATTTACTGGTTTGATCTCCTTGCTTTCCAAGGAGCTCTCAAGAGTCTTCTCCAGCACTGCAGTTCAAAAGCATCAGTTCTTTGGCTCTCTGCCTTCTTTATGGTACAGCTCTGACAACTATATGTGACTACTGGAAAGACCATATAGCCTTGACTATATGGACCTTTGTTGGAAAAGTGATGTCTTTAACACAGTGTTCAGCTTTTCATAGCTTTCCTGCCAAGAAGCAGTTGTCTTCTAATTTCATGGCTGCAGTCACCATCTGCAGTGGTTTTAGAGCCCAAGAAGAGGAAATCTGTCACTGCTTCCACCTTTTCCCCTTCTATTTTCCATGAAGTGAAGGGACTGGATGCCATGATCTTAGTTTTTTTAATATTGAGTTTTAAGCCAGCCTTTTGACTCTCCTCCCTCTATCTCATTGAGAGGTTCTTTAGTTCCTCTTCACTTTATACCATTAGAGTGGTATCATCTGCATATCTGAGGTTGTTGGTATTTCTCCCAGCAGTCTTGATTCCAGCTTGTAACTCATCCATCCTGGCACTTCTTATGATACGCTTTGCCTGTAAGTTCAATAAGCAGGGTGACCATAAGCAACCTTGTCATACTCCTTTCTCAATCCTGAACCAGTCAGTTGTTCCATACAGGGTTCTAACTGTTTCATCTTGACCCAAATGCAGGTTTCTCAGAAGACAGGTAAGATGGTCTGGTATTCCCATCTCTCTTAACTACAGTGTGTTATGATCCACATATTCAAAGGCTTTAGCGAAGTCAATGAAACAGAGGTAGATGTTTTTCTGGAATTCCCTTGCTTTGTCTGTGATCCAGCAAATGTTGGCAATTTGATCTGTTTCCTCTGCCTTTTCAGTGCCCAGCTTGGATGTCTGGAAGTTCTCGGTTCAAATAGTGCTGAAGCCCAGCATGCAGAATTTTGAGCATAACCTTACTAGTGTGGGACATGGGTGCAGTTGTCCTGTGGTTTGAACAGTCTTTCATACTGCCCTTCTTGGGAACTGGGATGAGGATTGACCTTTTTTACTCCTGTGGCCACTGCTAGGTTTTCCAAATTTGCTGGCACTTTGGATATTGAGTGTAGCACTTGAATGCATCATCTTTTAAAATTTTAAATAGCTCTGCTGGAATTCCATCACAGCCTCCACTAACTTTATTGACAGCAGTGCTTCCTAAGGCCCACTTGACTTCATTAATGTCTGGCTCTGGGTAAGTGACCACACCGATGTTGTTATCTGGGTCATTTAAGATTTTTTTTGTACTGTTCTTCTGTGTATTCTTTCCATCTCTTGATCTCTTCTATTAGGTCTTTATCATTTCTGTCCTTTATTATGTCCATCTTTGAATGAAATGTTCCTTTGATATTTCTAGTTTTCTTGAAGAGATCTTTGCTCTTTTTCCCTTCTGTGGTTTTCATCTGTTTCTTTGCATTGTTTATTGAAGAAGGCCTTCTTGTCTGTCCTTGCTATTCTCTGGAACTTAGTTGGGTCTACCTTTACCTTTCTGCCTTGCTTTTCACTTCTCTCTTCAGCTATTTGTAAAGCCTCCTCAGACAACAATTTTGCCTTCTTGCTTTTGTTTTTCTTTGGGATGATTTTGCTCACTGCCTCCTGTACAATATTACGGATCTCTGCCCATAGTTCTTCAGGCACTCTGTTTACGAGATCTAGTCCCTTGAATCTCTCTGTCACCTCTGCTGTATATTCAGAGGGGATTTGATTTAAGTTGTGCCTGGCTGGCCTTGTGGTTTTCCCCACTCTCTTTAAGCCTGAATTTTGCTATGAGAAGCTGATGGTCTGAGCTGCAGTCAGCTCCAGCTCTGTTTTTGCTCTCTGTAGAACAGCTTCTCCATCTTTGGCTACAAAGAACGTAGTCAGTCTGATTTTGGTGTTAACTATTTGACGATGTTCATATGTAAAGTCGTTTCTTTTGTTGAAAAAGGGTGTTTGCTATGACCAGTGCATTCTCCTGGCAGAATTCTATTAGCTTTTATGCTGCTTCATTTTGTACCCCAAGGCCAAACTTTCCTGTTACTCCAGGTATCTCTTGACTTCCTGCTTTGGCATTCCAGTCCCCTGTAATGAAAAGGACATATTTTTCTTTTAGTGTTAGTTCTAGGAGGTTTTTGAGGTCTTCATAGAACTGATCAACTTCAGCATCTTCAGCATCAGTGGTTGGGGCATAGGCTTGAATTACTGTGATATTGAATGGTTTGCCTTGGAAATGAACTGAGATCATTCTGTTGTTTTTGAGACTGCATCCAAGTACTGCATTTCGAACTCTTATTGACTGTGATGGCTACTACATTTCTTCTAAGGGATTCTTGCCCACAGTAGTAGATATAATGGTCATCTGATTTAAATTCACCCATTCCCATCCATTTTGGATCACTGATTCCTAGGATGTCAATGTTTACTCTTGCCATCTCCTGTTTGACCATGTCCAGTTTGCCTTGATTCTTGGACCTAACATTCCACGTTCCTATGCAACACTGGATTTTACTTTCATCACCAGACACATCTGCAGCTGAGCATCATCTTCACTTTGGCCCAGCTGCTTCATTCTGGAGCTGTTAGTAGTTGTCCTCCCCTCTTACCCCGTAGCATATTGGACACATTCCGACCTGGGGGATTCATCTTTTGGTGTTACATCTTTTTGCCTTTTATACAGCTCATCGGGTTCTCATGGCAAGTATACTGGGGTGGTTTGCCATTCCCTCAAAGTGTTTAAATTTTGTTTTTTCACCTTTATGTAATTGACCCACATGGAATTTATTTTTTATTTTTTATTAGTTGGAGACTAATTACTTTACAATATTGTAGTGGTTTTTGTCATACATTGACATGAATCAGCCATGGATATACATGTAAGAATTTATTTTTGTATGTGATTGTTGTTCAGTTGCTCAGTCATGTCTGACTCTTGGTGACCCCATGGACTGCAGCATGCCAGACTTCCCTGTCTTTCACCATTTCGCAGAGCTTGCTCAAACTCATGTCCATTGACTCAGTGATGCCATCCAACCATGTCATCCTCTGTCATCCCCTTCTCCTCATGCCTTCGATCTTTCCCAGCATCAGGGTCTTTTCTAATGAGTCGGCTCTTCTCATCAGGTGGCCAGAGTATTGGAGCTTCAGCATCAGTCCTTCCAATGAATATTCAGGATTGATTTCCTTTAGGACTGACTGGTTGGATCTCCTTGCAGTCCAAGGGACTCTCAAGAGTCTTCTCCAGCACCACAGTTCAAAAGCATCAATTCTTCTGTGCTCAGCCTTCTTCATGGTCCAACTCTCACATCCTTACTTGACTATGGAAAAAATCATGGCTTTGACTAGATGAACCTTTGTCAGCAAAGTCTCTGCTTTTTATGTATTTGTATGTGATATCAAGTAGGAAATCTAGTTTAATTATTCCATCTGGTTAGCCAGTTATCTCAGCTTCAGTTATTGACTAATACATTATTTCTGCACTGTTTTGTGGTATGACTTCTATTAGGTATCAAATTTTACAGGATTTATCTCTGTTTCCCTGCTGTATATTGGTGTTTTCTATGTCTTTGGCATCTGTACCACACTGTTTATTACCATATTGAGTCTTTTTCTTTAAAAAAAATTATTTTTGTTGCACTGAATCTTCATTGCTGCTCATGGGCTTTGTCTAGTTGGCAAGTGGCAGCTGTTCTGGATTTTCATTTTGGAGGCTTTTTTGTTGAGGAGCATGGGCTCTAGGGCACACAGGCTTCAGTGGTTGCGGTGCACAGGCTTAGTTGCCATGTGACATGTGGGATCCTTCTGGACCTAGAATCGAGCCCGTGTCCCTCAAAACAGCAGGAGGATTCTCAACCATTGGATCACCAGGGATGTCTCTATGTTAAGTCTTTTTAAAAAATTTATTTATTTTTAATTGAAGGATAGTTGCTTTATAAGATTGTGTTGGTTTCTGCTGTACATCAACATGAATCAGCCACAGACATACATATTTGAACCTCCCTCTCAGCTCCCACCCCATCCCACCCTCTAGATTATCACAGAGCACTGGTGTGAGTTCCCTGAACATACAGCAAATTCCCAGTGGCTGTCTGTTTTACATATTGTAGTGTATATGTTTCCATGATACTCTTCATTCGTCCCACTCCCTCCTTCCACCCTGCCTCCTGCCCGTGTCCACAAGTCTGTTCTCTGTGTCTGCGTCTCCATTGCTGCCATACAAATGAGTTCATCAGCACCATCTTTTTAGATTCCATATATATGCATTAATATATGATATTTGTTTTTCTGACTTACTTCACTCTGTATAATAGGCTCTAGGTTCATCCACCTCATTAGAACTGACTCAGATGCATTCCTTCTTTTGGTTGAATAGTAGTCCTTTGTATATCTGTTCCACAGCTTCCTTATCCATTCATCTGTGGTGGACATCAGATTGCTTCCGTGTCCTAGCTGTTGTGAATAGTGTTGTTGTAAACATTGGGATACATGTGTCTTTGATATGTGCCTGGTAGTAGGATTGTTGGGTCATATGGTAGTTTTAGTCTTACTTTTTTAAGGACTCTCCATAGTGGCTGTATCAGTTACATTCCCACAAGTGCAAGAGAGTTCCCTTTTCTCCACATGCTCTCCAGCATTTATTGTTCATAGATTTTTTTTTTTTTTTGATGATGGCCATTCTGACTGATGTGAGGTGATATCTCATTGTAGTTTTGATTTGCATTTCACTAATGATGAGTGATTTTAGCATCTTTTCATGTGTTTATTAGCCATCTCTTTGTCTTCTTTGGAGAAATGTTTGTTTAGGTCTTCTGCCCACTTTTCAATTGGGCTGTTTGTTTCTGGTATTGAGCTGCATGAGCTGCTTGTATATTTTGGAGATTAATCCTTTGTCAATTATTTCATTTGCTATTATTTTCTTCCATTCTGAGGGTTGTCTTTTCACTTTGTTTGTAGTTTCCTTTCCCATGCAAAAAGTTTCAAGTTGAATTAGGTCTCCCTTGTTAATTTTTTTTCCATTATGTAGTAATTTTTCCATTGCGTAGTAGAGGATCTTGCTGTGATTTATGTCATAGAATGTTCTGCCTATGTTTTCCTCTAAGAGTTGATAGTTTGTGGTCTTAGATTTAAATCTTTAATACATTTTGAATTTGTGTATGTTGTTAGGAAATAGTCTAATTTCATTCTTTTACACATAGCTGACCAATTTTCCTAGTACTACTTATTGAAGAAACTGTCTTTTTGCCTTTGTATCTTCTTGCCTCTTTTGTCAAGGATAAGGTGCCCATAAGTGTGTGGGTTTATCTTTGGGCTTTCTATCTTGTTGCATAGGTGTATATTTCTGTTTTTTGTGCCTGTACCATACTGTCTTGATGACTGTAGCTTTGTAGTATAGTCTAAAGTCAGGAAGATTGATTCCTCCAGCTCCATTCTTCTTTCTCAAGATTGCTTTGGCTCTTCGGGGGTCTCTTGTGTTTCCATACAAACTGTGAAGTTTTTTGTTCTAGCTCTGTGAAAAATGCCTTTGTTAATTTGATAGCAATTGCATTGAGTTTGTAGATTGCTTTTGGTAGTCTGTTCATTTTCACAATATTGATTCTTCCAACCCAGGAACATGGAATATCTCTCCATCTGTTTATGTTGTCTTTGATTTCTTTCATCAGTGTCTTATCATTTTTTTGTATACAGCTCTTGTCTCCTTAAATAGGTTTATTCCCAAGTACTTTGCTCTTTTTGTTGCAATGGTAAATGGGATGGATTCCTTAATTTTTGATGCTTTGAAACTGTGGTGCTGGAGAAGACTCTGGAGAGTCCCTTGGACAGCAAGGAGATCAAACCAGTCATTCCTAAAGGAAACCAACACTGAAGCTCATTGGAAGGACTGATGCTGACCCTGAAGCTCCAAGGAATACTTTGGTTATGTCATGTGAAGAGCCAACTCATTGGAAAAGACCCTAATGCTGGGAAAGACTGAGTGCTGGAGGAGAATGGGGCTATAGAGGATGACATAGGTGGATGGCATCATTGACTCAATGAACATGAGTTTGAGCAAACCTTGGGAGGTAGTGAAGGCATGCTGTTCTTGATGGGGTTGCAAAGAGTCAGATACAACTTAGCATCTGCACAACAGCCGCATGTGGGTCATCCACAGGAGTTTGCCCCTGTGGCTGCCCTGGAGGACTTGGGTCTGCCCCGGTGAGTACCAGGTATGGAGGTGGCCCGACTGCTTGGATAGCAGGGACCCTGTTAGTGCCAAGTACAGAGGGGATCTGGCAGCCACAGGCACAGGAGATGTGGGACTCTTAGGACTTTTTCTGGCCTCTGGAAACTCTGGCCCAGTAAGGGTTGAGCATGGAGGTGGCACAGCTGCTTGGATTGTGGGGAGTCTGGCAGTGCCAAGTGTGTGGGGACACCAGCAGACCTAGGTGCAGGAACTATGGCACTAGTAGAGTCTTTTTCTAGCCTCTGGTGTTCAGAGGTCCTTCTCTATTGCTTACTGTGTCAGACACTTGAAGGGCCACCCTCTCTGGGGTCTTTATTGGTCAGCTGCTTGTGCTGGAATATGGGGAGAGAGAAGCTATAGTGATGGCTCCACCCCCTGTGCATGACTCAGAAGTATTGCCTTGACTTCATCATTGCCTTACTTTCTTCCAAAGGCATTCACCACAGCAGTCTTCTCCCTCATGTCCCCTTGGGCCATGTCCTTGCAGTCAACAGTAAGACTTTGCCCTGAGATTGCTCTCTAACCCATAAACTCCTGCTCTCAGCCACCGTGCATTCCAGGGGACTTCTGTCCCTTTCCAGGGTATGTAGGGCTGTGGCAAGGATTGGCTTTGTGGATCTCACTCCACTCAGACTGTCACAGGATAGCTGCTGTACTCTCCAACGGCCTCAAATGCTACCCCTCTGTCCCAAGCACTTGCTCCAATGTGTCAATCTGACCCCTGCTCCAGTTCCCCCACCCCTTGGGTGTAGGTCCAGTCCTGTTCACTCTCCTCTTTTTCCCTTCCTTCCTTCATTCTCCTGAGTTTTGCTTGGATTTAAATTCCTTTCTGGTAGTCAGGGGCTTCTGCCAGCTCTCAGCTGGTGTTCTGCAAGATCTTCTGTACCTGAATGTGTTTTCTTGATGCATCCATGGAGAAAGATGTACTCCATGTCCACCTACCCTGCTGCTATCTTGTCTCCTCTCTATATTAAGTCTTGCTATTGTAGGTTTGCCTACCTTCATCATCTTCAGAATTGTTTGACCTATTCTTAGCTCTTGACATTTCCATAGGAATTTTAGAGTCAGATGTACTCCATTTATATCTTTGGTTGTGTCTGGCTTCCTTTTCAGGGCTGCTGTTTGCTGTGTCAGAGTAAAATCAAGCTGCATGGGTAGTGTCTTTGAGTTTAATAGTTCTTCTGATCATTGAACTTCTCTCTGCAGCTGCTTGCTGGTATGTTTTCTTTTCTTTTTTTTCTTCTTCTCTTTCTCTTTCTTCTTGTCCTCTTTTTCTTGTGGCTATTTTAAAGAATATCTACAGTTATTTTTTGACTGAAAAAAAGTAGTATAGTGAGAAGAGAAGGCAAGTAATAGAGAATGTATAAAGCAAAAGGTACAAATCTCTTTGATAGGTTGCTGGGACATTCTAGATATTTTTCTGGACATATATAACTGTTCATAAAATTGGACATATACAACTGTTTTCATAAAAGAAAAAAATTAGTCATATGCAAGCTGGTCTGTAGTTGGCTTTATTTCATTTAGTATTTAAAGGGCGTCCTGTAGAGCTAACACATTCCTTTTGATGACTGCATTGTATGTACATATAGTAATTTAACCAATTCCCTACTTGTAGACATCTACCTACTTTTTGAAGTTGCAGCTGTTTTCACATACTGTTGATCCTCATTGGCAGAGTGGAGCTGTGCAGTTTATTTTCCATCTCCCTAATGTCTTCCCTTTTATTCTTTTCAAGGAGTATTACTGGTGTTCTGCCAAGACTGTTCCTATTTACTTTTTAGGGTCACTGGCATATAACTTTGTTAGATGGAAAGAGTGGACAGTTAACCTAGTGAACCATTAACCTTGGTATAAATTCTTCAGTTTGGTGCTATCTGTATTTTACTAAAAAGACATAACTTGCAGGTTTTTTTGTTTTCATTTTGTTTTTAATGAACAGTGTTCTGGAGGAGAGTGCCAATGGTGTAGTGCTGGAAGTAGCAGCCAAACTGAAGAGTTAAGAAATGAACAAGTCTGAGAAAATGGAGGTGAAACTCTTAAAGTAGAGCTCATTGCCACACACTTGATTATGAGAAGTTAGGAGAGGAAGTGAGGCAGTTCTTGGAATTTTGGTTTTTATTGATATACTTTTTGAAAGAAGTTGAAGTTAGGTTTCTATGTTATGTAATTTGCTCTTTTCTTAATCTTCCTAGCCTCCACCAGGTAATGTGAAAATGCCTAATGTACCCAGTACACAGCCAGCAATAATGAAACCAACAGAGGAGCATCCAGCTTATACACAGATTGCAAAGGTTAGTTCATGTTACATGTGTAAGTTCATATGGAAAACTGCAATATCAATAACATTTGCTTTCAGAGCAAACTACTTCTTTATATAGTATTCCTTATTACTTAATTTTATTGGAGTATAGTTGATTTATCCTTCTTGTTTAATTTTTAACTCACTTTTGAAGCTGGGTTAGTAGTTTCTCAGCCCTATAATACTCATACCTCATTTTCAAAGTATTGATTTGCTTTGCTCCATTATTAGCAGTTATTGAATTCCTGTCATCTTGGTATATAACTTGTATAGTGAAATTTTTATTGCTTTTGGTCTCACTTTTTAATACACAATTCCATTATAGTAACAATGATAAGATCAGATAGATATTATTGGAAGAGAGTTAGGCTGGCTAAGCAAAGTATATTGGTAGGAAATAGAAGGTGGCAAAAAATACCAAGAAGAAAGGAGATGAATAAGATGCCTGGTATTACATAAAGGCAGATGGAGTTATAAACCCAAATTTCTTAACCATATCTTTCTTTTACCTTATTATCTTGTAAAATATAAGGTATTATACAGTATTCTTGCACTGGGAACCTTAGGTACCATTTAATCCAATTCATAAGAGCTAATTTAATTGCCCTTTTCTCCATTTGTCTCTTTTCCTCAACTGTTCTCGTCTCTGCCCCTCATTCTCATTTAGCCACGGTTCCCCTTAATTTCATTTTCCCAATTACCTTAGGATTTTAACTACTCTCACTGAGAGAATTTTTTCTTGTCTTAGTGGGCCCAACATTCCTATTGAGGGTTTTCATAACCAGAAGGCCAAAATGGGCCAAATAGTTCCATAATACTCTCTGAAACTGTAATCTTCAGTGAATTCCTATACTGTGGAATAGTAGTTGAATTAAGTTTCTAGCATAGTAGAGAAGTAGGAGTATAGTAGAAGCAGAAATATTACTGTACTTTCTACTTCTGACAACCTGTTCCCTTATTTTCTGTGTAGGAACATGCCTTGGCCCAAGCTGAACTTCTTAAGCGCCAGGAAGAACTAGAAAGAAAAGCAGCAGAGTTAGATCGTCGAGAACGAGAAATGCAAAACCTCAGTCAACATGGTAGTATCCAAAGATGTTTGAAATAAAAATAACTTAGCCTCTTTAAAACAGGCCTGCATCAGCTCTAGGTCATCTGGTTTAGAGATAAAACTCCACCCTGTTATTCTGTCAAGGAGATCAGACATGGCAGATTTCCTGCTTGATACTCTGTAGTTCTCTGATCTTGGCTGATTTGCAGTGTTTTAATAGATTAGAACAGTGTTTGACTCCACAAGTGAATGAAAATATGGTTTTACTTTATTGTAAATCAGGAGCCTTTCATTCTACACTTGGACCTTCAGCTGGGTCTGCTGAAGCTTTGTGAGTACATTGGAGTATACCCTATGTTTGACTGCATTTAGCTGTTAACTTCTGGTTTATTCAGACCAATTTCAAGTTAATCTGCCCATATCCTCACAAGTATATCTATATATGTCAAACCAAGTTTAAAAAAATAACACCTATGGTAACTCTAGGAAGCCTGGGTATTTTGATGGTGCCAAATAAGTAACTTCCTGGTGGTTCAGTGGTAAAGGATCCGTGTGCCAATGCAGGAGATGTGGATTTGATTCCTGGGTCAGGAAGATCCCCTGGAGAAGAAAATGGCAACCCACTCCAGTATTATTGCCTGGAAAATCCCATGGACAGAGGAGCCTGGTGGGCTACAGTTCATCAGGTCTCAAATGAGTCAGACACAACTTAGCAGACACAACAACAACAAAGAAATAAGTAAGAGGTGAATTAACTATTTGATGTGAAATCCATACAGGCTGTGACTGCCAAAGATCAGTCAGTTCAAAGGAATAGCTTAGGGAGAGCTAGAAATTCTCTGGATACGAAGGGATGAGAGAGCTAGGCAAAGTACTATGAATATGTCTGGATAGTTATGGCATGACAGTGTTAGGAGAGAGATGATATACTGCCTGTTTTTTTTTTTTAATCTTAGAATATATAAGTCTAAGGCCTCATGTCATATCTTTTTGCTTTTTCATACTAAAAAAGCTATGACAGGGAACCCTCTTACACTGTTGGTGGAAGTGCAAATTAGTACAGCTGCTATGGAAAACAGTGTGGAGATTTCTTAAAAAGCTGGAAATAGAACTGCCATATGACCCAGCAATCCCACTTCTGGGCATACACACCGAGGAAACCAGATCTGAAAGAGACACGTGCACCCCAATGTTCATCGCAGCACTGTTTATAATAGCCAGGACATGGAAGCAACCTAGATGCCCATCAGCAGACGAATGGATGAGGAAGCTGTGGTACATATACACCATGGAATATTACTCAGCCATTAAAAAGAATTCATTTGAATCAGTTCTAATGAGATGGATGAAACTGGAGCCCATTATACAGAGCGAAGTAAGCCAGAAAGATAAAGACCATTACAGTATACTAACACATATATATGGAATTTAGAAAGATGGTAACGATAACCCTATATGCAAAACAGAAAAAGAGACTCAGATGTATAGAACAGACTTTTGGACTCTGTGGGAGAAGGGGAGGGTGGGATGTTTCAAGAGAACAGCATTGAAAGATGTATATTATCTAGGGTGAAACAGATCACCAGCCCAGGTTGGATGCATGAGACAAGTGCTCGGGCCTGGTGCACTGGGAAGACCCAGAGGGATCGGGTGGAGAGGGAGGTGGGAGGGGGGACTGGGATGGGGAATACATGTAAATCCATGGCTAATTCATTTCAATGTATGACAAAAACCACTGCAATGTTGTAAAGTAATTAGCCTCCAACTAATAAAAATAAATGGAAATAAAAAAGCTATGACAATTAAAAAGCAGAGACATTACTTTGCCAACATTACTAGTCAAAGCTATGGTTTTTCCAGTAGTCGTGCATGGATGTGAGAGTTGGACTATAAAGAAGGCTGAACACTGAAGAATTGATGCTTTTAAACTGTGGAGACTCTTGAGAATCCCTTGGATTGCAAGGAGATCCAACCAGTTAATCCTAAAGGAAATCAACCCTGAATATTCCTTGGAAGGACTGATGCTAAAGCTCGATACACCTGATGTGAAGAGCTGTCTCTTTAGAAAAGACCCTGATGCTGGGAAAGATGGAAGGCAGCAGAAGGGGACGACAGAGGACGAGATGGTTGGATGGCATCACTGACTCAATGGACATGAGTTTGAACAAGATCTGGGAGATGGCGAAGGACAGTGAAGCCTGGCATGCCACAGCCCATGGAGTTGCAGAGTTGGACATGACTGAGCGACTGATTAACAACAAGGGCGTCATGAGGACACATTTATCCTGGGCCATTTCTTGCTTGTAGCATCAGAGATAGCATCTGTGAAAGGAGGAACTAAAAGTTTAATTGATATCAGTGTTTCTGAAATTCATGTAACAAAAATCTGTCCTGTTCCCTTAACTTTGACTAATACAAATTGCTTCTATGAGAGATGTTTTAGTAAACAAAATAGTAATGAAGTGTGAGAAGTTAAGGGACTTGCTGTATGTTATACATTTAAGTACTTTTCATCTGTCAACTCATTTCATCCTCAGTACAATTATGGGAAGGGTGGTAAGTTGTTCTCACTTTTCAAGTGTAGAAGCAGACTCTTCAGGAAGTTGAATAATTTGTTCAATGTCTCCTAGACAGTAGATGTGTAGGTGCTTCTAGTTTCAGAGCCTCTGTTCTTTACTACTGTTCTCAGCTTCCCAAGTAGTATGAGACTTGTATGAGAGATGTGTGAACTATATAAAGTTTGAAAGGAGTGATAAAACAGTGGAGACATGTTGGGAAGAATCAGAAATAGAGGATGCTTTTTTTCCACTATGGAAATTTTCCCGATCTGTGAAAAAGGTAATGATGCTGTGAAAGTGCTGCGCTCAATATGCCAGCAAATTTGGAAAACTCAGCAGTGGCTATAAGACTGGAAAAGGTCAGTTTTCATTCCAGTCCCAAAGAAAGGCAATGCCAAAGAATGCTCAATGGCACTCATCTCACAAGCTAGTAAAGTAATGCTCAAAATTCTCCAAGCCAGGCTTCAGCAATACATGAACCGTGAACTTCCAGATGTTCAAGCTGGTTTTAGAAAAGGCAGAGGAACCAGAGATCAAATTGCCAACATCTGCTGGATCAACGAAAAAGCAAGTTAGTTAGTTAAGTCGCTCAGTCGTGTCTGACTCTTTGCGACCCCGTGGACTGTAGCCCACCAGGCTCCTCCATCCATGGGATTCTCCAGGCAAGAAAAAGCAAGAGAGTTCAGAAAAACATCTATTTCTGCTTTATTGACTATGCCAAAGCCTTTGACTGTGTGGATCACAATAAACTGTGGAAAATTCTTAAAGAGATGGGAATACCAGACCATCTGACCTGTCTCTTGGGAAACCTATATGCAGGTCAGGAAGCAACAGTTAGAACTGGACATGGAAGAACAGACTGGTTCCAAATAGGAAAAGGAGTACGTCAATGCTGTACATTGTCACCCTGCTTATTTAACTTAGCAGAGTACATCATGAGAAACGCTGGGCTGGATGAAGCACAAGCTGGAATCAAGATTGCTGGGAGAAATATCAACAACCTCAGATACGCAGATGACACCACCCTTATGACAGAAAGTGAAGAGGAACTAAAAAGCCTCTTGATGAAAGTGAAGGAGGAGAGTGAAAAAGTTGGCTTAAAGCTCAACATTTAGAAAACTAAGATCATGGCATCTGGTCCCATCACTTCATGGGAAATAGATGGGGAAACAGTGGAAACAGTGTCAGACTATTTTTTTGGGCTGCAAAATCACTGCAGATGCTGATTGCAGCCATGAAATTAAAAGATGCTTACTCCTTGGAAGGAAAGTTATGACCAACCTAGGCAGCATATTAAAAAGCAGAGACATTACTTTGCCAACAAAGGTCCATCTAGTCAAGGCTATGGATTTTCCAGTAGTCATGTATGGATGTGAGAGTTGGACTGTGAAGAAAGCTGAGCGCTGAAGAATTGATGTTTTTGAACTGTGGTGTTGAAGACTCTTGAGAGTCCCTTGGACAGCAAGGAGATCCAACCAGTCCATCCTAAAGGAGATCAGTCCTGGGTGTTCATTGGAAGGACTGATAGTGAAGCTGAAACGAAGAGTTGACTCAATTGAAAAGACCCTGATGCTGGGAAGAATTGGGGGCAGGAGGAGAAGGGGACGACAGAGGATGAGATGACTGGATGGCATTACCAACTCGATGGACATGGCTTTGGGTAGACTCTGGGAGGTAGTTATGGACAGGGAGGCCTGGCGTGCTGTGATTCTTGGGGTCGCAAAGAGTCATACACGACTGAGTGACTGAACTATGAAAAAGTATGTAAAATCTAATTTATGAAAGTGTGGGATATGATATGTAAAATGAGAAAGCAGAAGAAAACTCAAAAGTTGAAAAGCAGATTTTGCCTCTCTGTGGGTTAGGAATTATATTTAAAGATCGTAGATACTGAGGAGGAAATGGTAGAGACTTAAAATCTGCATGGGTTTCATGTGAGAGCCAGAGTCTTAGGACTTTGAAATAAGTCTCTTTTTAGGGAAGAGTCACAGCATATGTCCCTATGCCCTTTTTTTCTTTTCTTGTTTCAACTTACATAAGTGGTATGACACTGGAAAATTATTTTACCATCTAATTGATATTCTGGAAAAAATTTTAAAAATAGAAAGCTTGGTTTTTCAGAGTTGTAGGAATGTAGATTTTACAGTGTTATATTTTTAAACTCCTATTAAAAGAATAGATAATATTCTTTATTATGAAACAAATAATTACATGCAAAAAGAATAGCAATATTTGTACTTATATTTGTACTTATATAAATAACTTCTTTTTTTTTTTATTTGCAGGCAGAAAAAACAATTGGCCACCTCTTCCTGACAATTTCCCTGTGGGCCCTTGTTTTTATCAGGATTTTTCTGTAGATATCCCTGTAGAATTCCAAAAAACAGTAAAGATTATGTACTACTTATGGATGTGTGAGTATAGAATAAATATAAATTATATATTTGTTTGAAAGTGTTTATATTTTATTGTCAAAAATCTACTATTAAAAAACTCATATATTAAGGTAGCATCATTAATTGGTCCTTTCCTATAGATATTTTAAATTTGAGTGACACATATGTTTAGTTACTTCAAAATTGTGCACTATGTGGTGGTCTAAGTTCTTATCTAAGGAAGGTCTATATACTGAGAACTGGCAGTCTTTTCAGGAAGGGACTTCCCTATCATATGGTGGAATTTTGCAATGATCCTTTTTCTCTGAAAACTCTTATCTAGGTAATAATCCTTTAAAATAATTATTCATAGTATTTTATGCAAATGAAAGCTGTAAAGCATTATGACTATCTTATAAAAGGGCATAAAATTTTGAAATACTATAAATTATTTCACTTTGAGCATTGTTTACTGTTCACTTTCAGGTGGAGAGGAACACTTTTATTATTGAAAGTGCTGAATTAATACAGGATATTTCATTAAATAGCACATTAGGACATACATTTTAGGCTGTGATGTTCACAATACTTTGGATATAACTACAGCACATGGAATATTAAAACTAAATGTCAAGCTGTTACCAGTTTTTGTATGTACACAGAATCCCCACTTACTGTTTGATTTTTATTCCAAACGGCAGTCTCAGCCCCATTTAACCTCGTTGAGTTGGTAGGAGAGGTAGCTGCGTGGCTTCTTGCCTGCACCACTGCTGAGTTAATGAATGCGTTGTGGAGTCCATTCTTGTTGAAGAACATCTGTGTGTTCTTCCTGTGTGATTAAGGAGCCTCTCTCCCCCCACCCCCCCTCCCCAAAAAAGGAACCTCTTTCCATCAAATACCTGAGATCATTGTCTTAAAAATCTTTCAACAGCATTGCGAGGTTGCTTTGGAATGTGAGAAGTGATTCCTTATGGATAGTCCATGTTTAACTCTTTATTTTTAGTTTGAGATTATGTTATCAATCTGACTTATTTGGTTAATCCTGAGTGTCAGTAGTATTGCATATTTTTATTAAAGGTTTTGATTCCATATCTGTCCATACTAACAACTCTTATTTAATCAATATATCATTAAATAAATGCAGATTAAAATAATTGGGCTTCCCTGGTGGTTCAGATGGTAAAGAATCCGTTTGCAATGTGGGAGACCTGGGCTTGATCCCTGGGTTGGGAAGGTCTCCTGGAGGAGGGCATGGCAACCCACTCCAGCATTCTTGCCTGGAGAATCCCCATGAGCCTGGCGGGCTACAGTGCATGGGGTCGCAGAGTCAGATGCAACTGAGCGACTAAGTGCAGCACAAAATAATTCTTAATTGGCAGAAATTGGCCTAGCATTTTAAGTATAAGTTCTTTGACTTATTAGTGAAAAGATATATTTTAGATAGGGGAGATGGGTGTTGGAAGAAAATTCTATAGGGAATTTGGTAAATAGATTGAATGGGGAAGATGATGAATTTTAACCAAATAGTTAACTGCTTTACCAGTGCTGATTGTTTCAAAATAAGTCTGTTTTGTCCTAGTTACATATAACTTTCTGAGGGTCTTACAAATAACATAGTTGGTTATAGTTTTTCCCAACCCTGTTCAGTTGGCAGATCTGTATTCAAAGAGAGCTTAAGATTCCATCCAGTTAAGGTTCTGATTTGAAAAAACATTATCTGCAACAAAGTACGATCTAATCTAGCTTAGTAATGTCTCTCAATTTCATAAGATATAGGCTGTTTTAGTAAGTTATTTTCAAGAAGTATTATCTTCTTACTGATTTTGGAGTTGACTAATGCTTTCACACTGTAATGGGCTTCCCTGATAGCTTAGTTGGTAAAGAATTTGCCTGCAATGCAGGAGATCCTGGTTCAATTCCTGGGTTGGGAAGATCTGCTGGAGAAGGAATAGGCTACCCTCTCCATTATTCTTGGGCTTCCTTTGAGGCTCAGCTGGTAAAGAATCCGCTTGCAATGCAGGAGATGTGAGTTTGATCCCTGGGTTGGGAAGATCCCCGGGAGAAGGGAAAGGCTACCCACTCCAGTATTCTGGCCTGGAGAATATTATCACACTGTAATAATACAGTGTGAAAATTATCACACTGTAATAATAATTCTAACAAGAGATAACATTTATCCAGGATTTACTTTGTGTGAAGCACAGAGCTAATCACTGTATATATATTACATTATTAAATCTTAACCACACTATGAAGCAGGTACTATATTATCTAGCTTTATAGTTTGAGAAACTAAAGCTTAGAGAATCTGAGCTAACTTGTCCAAGATTACTCAGCAAGTAAGGTTGGAGTCGATGGCTTGATTCTAGATCCCAGAGTTTAGATTTCTATGTTATGCCACCTACAAGGTACCAAAATAAAGAAGTAATTTACATTTTAAACTCAAATATGATGAAGATATGCTTTCAGTGGTACTTTTCTTGAGACAAGTAATCTCTATAAAGGAACTGAAGCAATTAGAAATACCAATATGAAATGAATCTCAACATCTTTTTGACTATACTCTTGAATTTAAAGAAGGAAAGAAAAAGAAAATTTAAAAATATCAGCTACATTAAAGACCATTTATTGAAGAAGATAATATATTGTCCTATAATTATTTATTTTAGGTATCTATATTGTAATGCAGGACTTAGCAAGAAGAATATTCCAATGATGGTTGCAAATTTAGGTCCACTAATACCAGATTTGAGTGCTTAATAAAGCAAATTGAAATTTTATAAGAAGGAGGATCATTCAACTTGGGAATCATATAAACAAAATGGCCTATAATTTTCTTAAGTATTTTACCCATAATTGGAATCCATCAAGTGGACTGAAGTTGGATTGAAATTATCAACATAGAATTGCACATTTCACTTTACCTAGACCTTCTGTTTTTTTTTTTGGTCTCTGTGTATGAGGACTGATTGTTTAGTAAGTAAACTTACATATTTTACTCTTCATTGGGATACAAATGAATGACTTACTAATCATAGTTGCTGGTTACTATGAAAACATATAGAAAAAATTTTAATAGATTACACAAAATGTAATTGATATTTTAATCTATTCTTGAAAGAATTTTTGTGAGCTTTAAAATACATATACCTGTATATTCTGTCTTTTTTTCTTAAACAGATTAGTGGATAAATAGTTACTTAAATAGTTACTTCTTAATAGTTACTTCTTAAATAGTTACTTTTTAGAGGTTGAAATTTGGCTTCATGTTCTGAACATTTATAATGGTTTTAGGCAGTTGGATTCCATTTAATATTATAGAATAATGTGACACAATATCTCAAATTCCGTTTTTAAGCCCTTAACAGAACTACGTTTATTTTGAGGCCAAGGATTTTGAGTAAATTTATTATAAGCTAGCTTTCATGACTTAGGAATCCTAGTGGGAATAAGTAAGAGTCTTTCCTGTGTGGTAGAATGGGATGGGATTTTAAAGCTGCAAGGGCTTGTGCCCTTCTCTAGCTGAAAACCTGAAATGCACTGAGGTTGCTTATTAGCTCAGTATATGTCACTCGAACCCACGTATTTTCATTCTTCCTCTGGGGCTCACTCTCCTTTCCTAGCATTTGTGTATTTATCTGGTTGTTAGATACAGGCAAATTTAGAGGCACCCTGGAATGTGTTTATATCTTACTTCATTAAGTATCAATTTTTTGATTAATAATTTAAAGAAATTTTAAAGTTTTTTTTAATGTTTGTTGAAAATGTATTTTTAAAATTTATACTCTCTAGGTTTTCCATTTGTTGTTTTTAATTAAGGTAGTAGTTTGTTGACATTTTTACTGTACTGATAATTTACATTAAACAGTACTTTAACTTTTGAAATGATTTATTTCTTATAACAAATTCAGCCTGTGAATAAATTTTTTAAAAAATCCTTTAAAAAAGTTACCAATTATAATGGGTCAGTGTTCTTTAGGATAATAGTGTTCTTAGATGTTACTCAGATTTTTGGATTTGGTCTGCAGGTAAAGTAATTATTAGATCATAGGAAGAGTTTGCCAAGATCTATTTGCATTAACAAAAAGAAAGATCTGCTAAAGTAGGTAAAGTGCATCATGGTAGACTTTACTTTTTTTTAAATAAATGTAATTCCCTACCAAAACACTGTTTTTAATGCCAGGACTTTTAAAAACGGGCAACTTTATGAAAATGAGTTAATAATCCTTATAGGTTGACTGTTTAGTCATTGGAAGTTTCTACTGTTTTAGTAGTTTCAGTCCAGTCATTCTAATTAATTTTATTGCTTAAAAATGTTACAATGAGATTGCACAGGGCACTTCTCTAGTATTCTCTTGTGTAATTCATGCTGGGAGGAGCCTGCAGCCCTATTCTATAAAAATTAGAGTTCTAAATGTAGGATCTTTCCCCTCTCAAGTCCTGGTTCTTTTTCTGGAAGCCGCTACTTTTCTGCTTGGGCCTTGGATCAAGAGACACATCGCATGTTTCCTTCTTGGGGAAGCAGCCCTTAAGGCTCTGCTTCTCTGGTTTAGCTGTGTAGCTGCCCGTTAGGAGAGGGCCAAGAGAATTTTTGCCAAACAGTGCATGTATTAGAACTCCTTTTCCTGTGAATACTCTGTTTTCAAATCAAACATGTGAAAAACAGCAGTGTTTTGAAAAATACTAAATGGAAATGGGGTAGACTGTATGTGCTTTTAGGAAGTGTTTTTTTGATTTTAATTTCTGTTGAATGAACACATACATTGAATGTAAACATTTCTGTTTTGTTTTTTAATTCCACAGTCCATGCTGTAACACTGTTTCTAAATATCTTCGGATGCTTGGCTTGGTTTTGTGTTGATCCTCCAAGAGGCGTTGATTTTGGATTGAGTATCCTGTGGTTCTTACTTTTTACCCCTTGTTCATTTGTCTGTTGGTACAGACCACTTTACGGAGCTTTCAGGTAAAATGTGTGTACTTTAAAATATGCTCTTTAAACCTGTGAAGTAAATAATTTGTAGTATACCTTAAAGGTAAAGGTGACATATGTTCATGTTTTAAGTTTTTTATTATTATACAGTATACCTTCAGAAAAGTCTGTATGTAACATCTCTGTGTATTAAGTCCATCTCTAACTTGCTGTATATTCATTCGACCTTGTAACTAACAATATCCCATTCATTTCTCCCACTTGAGAAAAAAGACCAAACATGAAAATGAATGTGGGGAAAAATGAGAACAAACTTGAGTCTTAATATTTGTAAAAGATTCTTTTCCATAAGAACATTTTACTCCTATTTTCGCCTTCAAAAAAAAAAGAGTCACAAGTGGTGATTAATCCTAATTTTTAAATGGATCTGGGTCACCTAGCTAAGGTAAATATACATGTAATATTTAAAGTGAGTCGCTTCACCTAGCAACTTGGTAATTATTTTCTGTTTAAGTTCATTTTTGGTTTTTCAAAAGGCAGTGACATTTTAAAACCATTTAGACTGTAAGATTAAGTATACTATTTTGCATGATATATTTTAATGAATGGTTTAGGATAAACATTTTCCTAAATGCATGTCCTGTGGGATATTACTAAGTGTTGTAGAAAAAGTGCTCATTAGCTTCAGTTTGGGAAGTTAAATGGGATAATAAAACTAAACAAGTCTCTTCATTTCCAAATCTCTTAGGTTTCGTTAAGAGCTTCGTGTGATTTATGGTATAACTGTGAAACCATATGTGTCTGCATGTGGAGTGTCTTGTTGGGTTATTGCTTTAGAGAACAAACACTGGGAAATGCTGATTTAGAGGCTAGCCTTAGACGAGTCCATGCATTCAGTTGTTGATCAGCTTTCTTTTATTTGAGTAAACTCGTTTATGAATGACAAACCTTTTTCAGCTCTCATGCACATGGAGTGTGTATGTGCAGACGATGTATTAGAGAAATTAGAGGGCCACATTCAGTTGTTTAACTTTTTATTTTCATTTTCAACAAAAAATGTCTTTGATTATCCAGAATGTGTATTACCGTCCAACCCCCCCCCCCCCCACCCGCCTCTACCCCTCCCAGTCTTGCCAAATGGGATCAGAAATGAAAACATGGAAACCGAAAATGAAAAGGAAGGAAATGGGGAAGATTAGGGAATTTGGAGAGAAAAGTGTCGTTCAACAGAAAACTAAATTGGTTAGAAATTGAATGAAGGGAAAAAAATATGTGGGGGGAAGGAAGGAAGGAAGGAATCTTTGGATCTAATGGAAAATGACAGGTTGGTTGTCAAGGAATGAGAGAGGCTCCCTCTAAGATGTAGGTTGGAGAGGAATAAAAGGGTCCCAGCATGAAGAGAAGAGTTCCTGCTGCTCTTTTCCTTGTTATCCTTTTCATGTGTTGTTGAATTTGGTTTGCTAATGTTTTATTGGTTTTTGCCTCTATGTTCATTAGGAACAGTGGCCGTTAATTTTCTTTTTTTGTAGTGCACTTATCTGGTGTTGGTATCAGGGTAATGCTGGCCTCATAAAATGAGTTTGGAAGTGTTCCCTCCTCTTCTGTGTTTTGGAAGAGTTTGAGAAAGATTGTTATTAATTCTTCTTTAAATGTTTGGTGATTTTACCAATGAGGCCATGAGGTCCTGGACTTTTGTTTTGGGGAAGTTTTTGATTACTAATTCACTCTCCTTACTAGTAAACGATATGTTCAGATTTTCTATTTCCTTATGATTCATACTTGGCAGGTTGTATGTTTCTAGGAATTTATCCAAGTATAAACTCATGTATTCTTAGTTTCAGTAGTTTCTTTCACTTTTGCCATGTGTACTAGAAATTTTTTAAAGATTTCATTCTCTTATGAAATTTTGTTAACGTCTGTGTGTGCATACTTCAGTATATAGAATGCTCTGTGAACCTGTTTTGTATTGTTCATATTTTCTCTTTGTTTTTAATCATATAGTGCAGCTATTGGTATACTTAACATGTCTTGACTGAATCTGGTTGTGGTGATTAAACAGTTGTGGAGGCTTCTGATGTTGGCCAGTTGTTTCAGAAGAAGTTCACCTTTGCCCTGCTTGTCAGTTAGAGGATAAGTCAGGGGCTGAGCTGAGCTATAGTCTATTAAGCCTGACATTAAAGAGGTTTGCAAAAAATATAAAGTAATGCTACTCTTTTTGCTTCTTCCACTCCTCCAGTTTTCATGAAAGTGTTATTTTATTGTAAGAAATTTATCTAAAAATTAGTTAAATGCTTTAACTATTTCTCAATTTTAGTTTCTCATTTGGTAAAGCAAGAGCTACAACCCACATAATCAAAAGTTCCTTGTGATGCTCAATAATAAAGAAGTGCTGAGGCCAAACGTTTAAGAATTGTCGTTCTAATCCTTTTCCCATTAGGGAACACTGTGGAAAAGCCTATTCTGCTTTCAGAGGCTCTTCTATCTTTCTAGTGTCTGTATTTGGTACATGCCTTGAGAGAAGAGTTGGCTGCATGTTTGGGCCATTATTATGCCTCTCACTTCTCATTACTCAACATGTGAATCTGCTAAATGCTTTGTTGGTTTGTCTTTTCCCTCACAGCAGCGTTCTGTGCAGGCAGAATCTGAATTTTCAGCTTATTGTCTTGTATTCAGCAAAAATGAATTGAAGCTATAGAATGTCAGCTTACATTTCTGTAGTTCTCTTCCACTCCAGAACCATGGACTCTATTCCTGGATGTTTCAGGAGCTCTTCAGTGGATTTAAGCAGATTTTTTTTTTCCATTTTATCCTACTATTCTAGTTGCTCTTCTTGGAGATACACACACTAGCCTTTTCTCTCATATTTGGAACCATAAAACTAAAATTAATTTGTTTGGTTCTAAGAATTTACATCTCTGTTTACATTGCTAATCTGTTCTTGCATACTGTCTAGTTTATCCATTAGAACCCATAGCATATTACGTTCCTGATGGTAATTCCAACATCCTAATCTTATCTGACTGTGATTCTGATGCTTGCTCTATATTTTCAAGCTGTGTGTTTTTGCATTTTTGTTATGTCTTGTGATTTTTACTTGATTGCTAGACATAATGTACTAGGTAAAAGGAACTGCTGCAAATAGGCCTTTAGTAATGTGATGGTAAGGTAGCAGAGAGGGGAAGCGTTTTGTGGGCCTATGAGTAGGTCTCAGTTTCTTGTTTAATAGTTAACCAGTGCCTCTGGACTGTGAACTGCACCAGTTGCTTCTCAGTCCTTCCCTCTCCTCAGGTGGGAGAGGGTATTTTTGGTTTCCCCATATAGGATCTCTAAAAATTTTCCCTGTAGCTCAAATGGTAAAGAATCTATCTGCAATGCAGGAGACCCAGGTTCAGTCCCTGGGTTGGGAAGATCCCCTGGAGAAGGGAATGGCCACCCACTCCAGTGTTCTTGCCTGGAGAATCCCATGGACAGAAGAGCCTGGTGGGCTAGAGTCGGTGGGGTCGCAGAGAGGCAGACACGACTGAGCCACTAACACTGCCACTACACTACATAGGTCAGGCTGCCCTAAAACTTACCTCCAGGGCGAGCTGGGCTCTGGTTTCTCCTGAGGCCGTACCTTGATAAGAACAGAGTGCTGTAGGCAGGGGTCCCCAACCTCTGGGCTCTAATGCCTGATGATCTGAGGTGGAGCTATGTAATAATAGAGATAAAATGCACAGTAAATGTAACGCATTTGAATCCCCAAACTCCTCCCCCCTCCCCCCGCCCTGTGATCCGTGGAAAACTTTTCTTTCACGAAACTGGGCCCTGGTGCCAGAAAGGCTGGGGGCCGCTGCTCTTGTGTTCCCGGATGATTCCTTTCCCCCTCTCCTTCCCGAAGCACAAAGGGGTTTTCTCTAAAGAGGTCACCCAGAGCCAGGGTGAGCTGTTGTTGGGAAAACTCACAAATGCGTGGACTCCCTGAATGACTAGGTCTCCCTGGAGTTTTAACTCCGAGTTGTCCACTCCCAGCCTCCAGCATCTTGTCAGTTACAGTTCAGATATTCCTAGCCTGGCAATGGTTGCTGCAGAGGTTTCTGCTTATGGGTTTCTGCTCTAATAACGTTTGATCCTCTGTATCCATCTATCTCTCTTTCCAGTTTGGGGTTGCACTTTGCCCTCTGGCTTCTCTTCTCTTTCAGATTTAAGAAGAGTTGTTGATTTTTCAGTTTGTCCAGCTTTTTACTTGTAGTTAGGATGATATACTACTTCTAAGCTTCTTCCAGGTATACTTTTTAAAAGCAAGCTACCTCTGGACAATAGACAGTATTTTTTTGGTCCTATTCCTTTATAACATATCTGTGGCGATTTCATACCTTTTATGTTAGAATATTTTGCTAATTGAAATTAGAAATTAAATATAATTTAAATATAAAATCATTTTAGCATCCTGAAAAATGTTATATTAGCGTGTGAGCCAGGAAGTCAATTTAATTTTTTCTATAGAAATATACTTGATATTTGATTTTAAATGTAAAAATATATTCAAGTCCTAGTCCATTTTCATGTTGTTTAGTCTTCCAAGTGAGTGTAATATAGGTTAAAATACTGCCTTTTGTAATTAACTTTTTTATCCTGTTTGTATAACCAGAAAAAGAGAATTTTTCTTTTTTTATTCCAAAGTGAAGTATCAAATTACATTAATCCCAAGGGAAGGTAATATTCTTTCTATACCTGCAAGAAAAAACTACTGTTTAGTTTCCTTCATGTGTATATGAATATATAGTGCTTTATAGTCTGCAAGTCTTGTTTAGTACTTCATATTGTTTAATATTTATAATCTCTCCAGTGGATCGTGAGTTGCTGAGATTTTCACCCAGGCCTTTGGACTGGAAATTTAGGGCCCTTGTGCTCTTCTCTGCTGTATTATGTTTACATTACTATTTAATTTGCAGAAGTCTGGCTAACTCAGTGATCTCCATTCAGTGGCCTAATTAATTTTAGATTATAGCTGCACCTTGAACAACATAGGTTTGAACTGCTTGAGTCCACTTATATGTGGATTTTTTTCAATGGATGCTACTGTAGTACTACTTGGTCCCTAGTTGGTTGAACCTGCTCATTAGAACGTTGGATACAAGGGCCTGACTGTAAAGTTATATGCGGATTGGTTAGAGGTCAGTGCCTTTAACCCTTTGTTCAAAGGTCAGCTGTATTTACTGGCAGTTTTTATTTCTTGGTTAGTTCTTTAGCCAAAGTAGTTAAGAGCTTACTATTTGTTACAAAGTTCTGTACCAGTTGAGTGTTGAGAATGAGAAGGAAAATGGCTTGTTTATTTTTATATGGCTTATTTTATAATAGTTTTATAGTGTGATGAAAGGACCCTTGGTATTCTCTTTTCAGAGAGTTTAAGGTTCTCCCTTTTCTAACTATATATCTGTGTGAAGATGATTTTCTTAATTTTCAACTATAATAGCATGCTATAAATTGAAGACAGACCTGATATGAAAATCTATATAGAATATAGCATTGTTAAGGATTTAAAAACTCTGAAACTAATACCTCCTTCTGTATGCCCTTGAAAGAATATATACACTGTTTTGATTGGGTGAAATGTTCTGTAAATATCAGTGTGGTCAAAATGTTGATAGAGTTGTTCAGATCTTCTGTATTCATACTGATATTTTGCCTGCTTGTTTTGTCAATTCCTAGGAATTGACAAAATGTTGAAATTTTCAACTTTAATTATGGATTTTTGTCTGTTTTAGTTCTATCTTTCATGTAGCTGGACAGTGTTGTTAAGTAGATATATATTTATATGCTTTCTTTGTGCTTTGAATTCTTTATCATTATGTAGTGTCCCTCATTATCCCTGGTAATAATCCTTTTTTTGTCATCTATTTTATCTGATATCACTACAACTGTTCTAGCTTTCTTTTAATTTATATTTGCATATTATATCTTTTTTCTTTACTTTTAACCTATAAATATTTTTATATTTATAGTAGCTTTTTTTCTTTTTTTTGGTGGACTGCCTTTATTTGAGTCTTGCATCCACATTGGCAGTCTATATTAATGATGTATTTCTTAGGTTCTCTTTTATTCTAATGCCTTTACATCATATGCATCATCAGGAATTTCATGTATTACTTGATTCTGGTAGTAATGAAGTTATCAACCTGTGCCAAAAATTTTCAAGATTTTATCAGAAGCCAGATGTCACTTCTGTAAGTAGAATCTGTGAGCAAAACTGTTTGCACTGCAGTATTGTGTAATAGAGGTACCAGCAACTGACATCCAGATCATTTCCCATGTGCCCGTACATCCCCTGCTTAGCACTTACAGGTATTATTTCATCCATATAAAATAGATTCCATTGTTATCCCTATTTTGCAAATAGAAAATCTCAGATTTAGGTCTAAATTTTCCTTGAAGTTACATAGTTTTAGCTGGGAGAGTCTGGATTCAAACTCAACCCTATTTCTAAAGCTATATGCTCTTAATGACTACTCGAGTTACTAAAGGTAAAACGTTTAGTACTTTAGTTAAGTTGTACCCATTTATTGTAGTTAAATGAATTGCTCTTCCTTTAAAAATAATGAAATACTTTGTCCTCCCTGTTTTGCCAAATTGTAGTTGTAATTAATACCTCTGATATTGATATGTAATGTGAAATAGGCTGTATAAAGTTCATATAAATCTGTGTGCTGAGGTTTTTAATAATTTAGGGAGAAACATTTTCTATGAAAGTTGTACTATACTTGGCAGTGTGTTATTTGAAGACATTAAGCAAAAACAAGTGGCTTATTTGAGATTGTTTTCCAGTAGGCTTTGATGTGGAAGAGTCAGGGTGGCAAGCAGTAGGAAGCTTCTTTTATTTAGTTATTTAGTCTGATGAAGAATTGGGTTACTTAGTTGGATTTATTATGAATAAATATTCAAAATACCACAAATACGTTGTTGTAAACTTAGGCCGATTACAGTTGAGAACTACTTAGTTTAAATCAATTGATTGTGTTTTTCTAACTATAGTTCTACTTATTCTTTGGCTTAAAATGGCTGTGTACAAGTTGGGTTGTTTAGACAGTCTGCTTCCTAACCTCTTTCTATGAACAAGACCCATCGCCTTTGGTTTTGGATAATGTTGTTGTTGTTCAGTCGCCAAGCTGTATCCCACTCTTTGTGACCCTGTGGACTCCTCAGCATGCCAGGCTTCCCTTTCCATCACCATCTCTTGGAGTTTGCCCAAGTTCATGTCCTTTGAATCAGTGATGCCATCCAACCATCTCATCCTCTCTCACCCTCTTTTCCTTCTGCCTTCAATTTTACCCAGCATCAGGGTCTTTTCAATAAGTCAGCTGTTTGCATCAGGTAGCCAAAGTATTGGAATTTCAGGGTCAGCATCAGTCCTTCCAATGAGTATTCAGAGTTTATTTCCTTTAAGATTGACTGGTTTGATCTCCTTGCTGTCCAGGGGACTCTCAAGAGTCTTCTCCAGCACCACAGTTCGAGAACATCAATTCTTTGGTGCTCAGCCTTCTTTATGGTCCAGCTCTCACATCCTTACATGACTACTGGAAAGACCATTCAGTTCAGTTCAGTTACTCAGTCATGTCCGACTCTTTGTGACTCCATGGACTGCAGCATTCCAGGCTTCCCTTTCCATCACCAACTCCCAGAGTTTACTCAAACTCATGTCCATTGAGTTGGTGATGCCATCCAGACATCTCCTCCTCTGTTGTCGCCTTCTCCTCCTGCCTTCCATCGTTCCTAGCATCAGGGTCTTTTCAAATGAGTCAGTTCTTCACATCAGGTGGCCAAAGTTTTGGAGTTTCAGCTTCAGCATCAGTCCTTCCAATGAATATTCAGGACTGATTTCATTTAGGATGGACTGGTTGGATCTCCTTGCAGTCCAAGGGACTCTCAAGAGTCTTCTCCAACACCACAGTTCAAAAGCATCAATTCCTTAGCACTCACCTTTCTTTATGGTCCAACTCTCACATCCCTGCATGACTACTGGAAAGACCATAGCCTTGACTAGATGGACCTTTGTCAGCAAAGTGAGTCTTTGCTTCTTAACACACTATTTAGGTTTGTCACAGCTTCCCTGCCGAGAAGTAGTTGTCTTCTAATTTTATGGCTGCATCACCATCTGCAGTGCTTTTAGAGCCAAAGAAGAGGAAATCTGTCACTGCTTCCACCTTTCCCCCTTCTATTTTCCATGAAGTGATGGGACTGGATGCCATGATCTAGTTTTTTTAATACTGAGTTTTAAGCTGGCTTTTTCACTCTCCTCCTTCACCCTCATCAAGAGGCTCTTTAGTTCTTCTTAGCTTTCTGCGATTAGAGTGGTATCATCTGCGTATCTGAGGTTGTTGACATTTCTCCCAGCAGTATTGATTCCAGCTTGTAATTCATCCATTCTGGCATTTCATATGATGTGCTCTGCATATAAGTTAAATATACAGGATAACAATAAACAGCCATGTCATACTCCTTTCTCAATCCTGAACCAGTCAGTTGTCCTATACAAGGTTCTGTCTGTTGCGTCTTGACCCGCTTGCAGGTTTCTCAGGAGACAGGTTGGATGGTCTTGTATTCCCATCTCTTTAAGAGTTTTCCAGTTTATGATCCACACAGTCAAAGGCTTTAGCACTGTCAATGAAACAGAGGTAGATGTTTTTCTGGAATTCCCTTGCTTTCTCTATGATCCAGCAATGCTGTTACACATCATGTATACCTGCAATGGTGTTTTTTCCTCCTGGACCTCTTTTAAAAACAATTATTATTTTTATAATTTATTTATTTTTTAATTGAAGGATAATTGCTTTACAGAATTTTGTTTTCTGTCAAACATCAGCACGAATCAGCCATAGGTGGATATATGTCCCCTCCCTTTTGAACCTCCCTCTCATCTCCCTCACCATCCCACCCTCTTGGTTGTTACAGAGCTCCTGTTTGAGTTCCCTGAGACATACAGCAGATTCCCACTGGCTGTCTATTTCACGTATGGCAGTGTAAGTTTCCATGTTCCTGTCTCCATACATCTCACCCTCTCCTCCCTTCTCCTCCCCATGTCCATAAGTCTGTTCTCTACGACTGTTTCTCCATTGTTGCCTTGCAGATAAGTTCATCAGTACTATCTTTCTAGATTCCATATTTATGCGTTAGCATATGATATTTATGTTTCTCTTTCTGACTGACTTCACTCTGTATAATAGGCTCTAGATTCTTCCACCTCATTAGAACTGACTCGAAGGCATTCCTTTTTATGGCTGAGTAATACTCCCATTGTGTATATGTACCACAACTTCTTTATCCATTCATCTGTCAGTGGACATCTAGGTTGCTTCCATGTTCTAGCTGTTGTAAATAGTGCTGTGATGAACTTTGGTGTACTTGCATCTTTTTCAATTTTGGTTTCCTCAGGGTATACGCCTAGGAGTGGGATTGCTGAATCATATGGTTTTATTCCTAGTTTTTTTTTTTAACGTTTTTATTTCCTTCATGCCTCTTTTTTTTTTTTTTCATTTATTTTTATTAGTTGGAGGCTAATTACTTTACAATATTGTAGTGGGTTTTGTCATACATTGACATGAATCAGCCATGGATTTACATGTATTCACCATCCCAATCCCCCCTCCCACCTCCCTCTCCACCCAATTCCTCTGGGTCTTCCCAGTGCACCAGGCCCGAGCACTTGTCTCATGTATCCAACCTGGGCTGGTGACTGTTTCATTATAGATAATACACGTTTTGATGCTGTTCTCTCGAAACATCCCACCCTCGCCTTCTCCCACAGAGTCCAAAAGTCTGTTCTGTACATTTGTGTCTCTTTTTCTGTTTTTCATATAGGGTTATCATTACCATCTTTCTAAATTCCATATATATGTGTTAGTATGCAGTAATGGTCTTTATCTTTCTGGCTTACTTCACTCTGTATAATAGGCTCCAGTTTCATCCATCTCATTAGAACTGATTCAAATGAATTCTTTTTAATGGCTGAGCAATAGTCCATGGTGTATATGTACCACAGCTTCCTCATCCATTCGTCTGCTGATGGGCATCTGGGTTGCTTCCATGTCCTGGCTATTATAAACAGTGCTGCGATGAACATTGGGGTGCACGTGTCTCTTACAGATCTGGTTTCCTCAGTGTGTATGCCCAGAAGTGGGATTGCTGGGTCATATGGCAGTTCTATTTCCAGTTTTTTAAGAAATCTCCACACTGTTCTCCATAGCGGCTGTACTAGTATGCATTCCCACCAACAGTGTAAGAGGGTTCCCTTTTCTCCACACCCTCTCCCGCATTTATTGCTTGTAGACTTTTGGATAGCAGCCATCCTGACTGGCGTGTAATGGTACCTCATTGTGGTTTTGATTTGCATTTCTCTGATAATGAGTGATGTTGAGCATCTTTTCATGTGTTTGTTAGCCATCTGTATGTCTTCTTTGGAGAAATGTCTGTTTAGCTCTTTGGCCCATTTTTTGATTGGGTCATTTATTTTTCTGGAATTGAGCTGCAGGAGTTGCTTGTATATTTTTGAGATTAATCCTTTGTCTGTTGCTTCATTTGCTATTATTTTCTCCCAATCCGAGGGCTGTCTTTTCACCTTGCTTATAGTTTCCTTTGTTGTGCAAAAGCTTTTAAGTTTCATTAGGTCCCATTTGTTTATTTTTGCTTTTATTTCCAATATTCTGGGAGGTGGGTCATAGAGGATCCTGCTGTGATTCATGTCGGAGAGTGTTTTGCCTATGTTCTCCTCTAGTTTTATAGTTTCTGTTCTTACACTTAGATCTTTAATCCATTTTGAGTTTATTTTTATGTATGGTGTTAGAAAGTGTTCTAGTTTCATTCTTTTACAAGTGGTTGACCAGTTTTCCCAGCACCACTTGTTAAAGAGGTTGTCTTTTTTCCATTGTATATCCTTGCCTCCTTTGTCGAAGATGAGGTGTCCATAGGTTCGTGGATTTATCTCTGGGCTTTCTATTCTGTTCCATTGATCTATATTTCTGTCTTTGTGCCAGTACCATACTGTCTTGATGACTGTGGCTTTGTAGTAGAGCCTGAAGTCAGGCAGATTGATTCCTCCAGTTCCATTCTTCTTTCTCAGGATTACTTTGGCTGTTCGAGGTTTTTTGTATTTCCATACAAATTGAGAAATTATTTGTTCTAGTTCTGTGGAAAATACCATTGGTAGCTTAATAGGGATTGCATTGAATCTATAGATTGCTTTTGGTAGAATAGCCATTTTGACAATATTGATTCTTCCAATCCATGAACACAGTATATTTCTCCATCTGTTTGTGTCCTCTTTGATTTCTTTCATCAGTGTTTTATAGTTTTCTATGTATAGGTCTTTTGTTTCTTTAGGTAGATATACTCCTAAGTATTTTATTCTTTTTGTTGCAATGGTGAATGGTATTGTTTCCTTAATTTCTCTTTCTGTTTTCTCATTGTTAGTGTATAGGAATGCAAGGGATTTCTGTGTGTTAATTTTATATCCTGCAACTTTACTATATTCGTTGATTAGCTCTAGTAATTTTCTGGTAGAGTCTTTAGGGTTTTCTATGTAGAGGATCATGTCATCTGCAAACAGTGAGAGTTTCACTTCTTCTTTTCCTATCTGGATTCCTTTTACTTCTTTTTCTGCTCTGATTGCTGTGGCCAAAACTTCCAAAACTATGTTTAATAGTAGTGGTGAGAGTGGGCACCCTTGTCTTGTTCCTGATTTCAGGGGAAATGCTTTCAATTTTTCACCATTGAAGGTGATGCTTACTGTGGGTTTGTCATATATAGCTTTTATTATGTTGAGGTATGTTCCTTCTATTCCTGCTTTCTGGAGAGTTATAATCATAAATGGGTGTTGAATTTTGTCAAAGGCTTTCTCTGCATCTATTGAGATAATCATATGGTTTTTATCTTTCAATTTGTTAATGTGGTGTATTACATTGATTGATTTGTGGATATTAAAGAATCCTTGCATTCCTGGGATAAAGCCCACTTGGTCATGGTGTATGATTTTTTTAATATGTTGTTGGATTCTGTTTGCTAGAATTTTGTTAAGGATTTTTGCATCTATGTTCATCAGTGATATTGTCCTGTAATTTTCTTTTTTTGTGGCATCGTTGTCTGGTTTTGGAATTAGGGTGATGGTGGCCTCATAGAATGAGTTTGGAAGTTTACCTTCTTCTGCAATTTTCTGGAAGAGTTTGAGTAAGATAGTGTTAGCTCTTCTCTAAATTTTTGGTAGAATTCAGCCCTCGGGTGTTGCACAAAAGCGTGGACTGGGCTGCGCCTGCGTTTTGTGCCTTCCCGGACCCAAGCAGCTCAGGCAGCCTGGAGCTGACGGGTGCACTCTCCCCGGGTGCGGCGCGCCTTCTCCCCTCCTCGGTCCCAGCCTCAGTTTCCGCCTGCGCCAGTTGGGTGCGTGCGCCTTCTCCCCTCCGCGTCCCCAGCCCCAGTCCCCGCCCATGCCGGTCGGGTGCGTGCGCCCTGTGTCTAGCCACGACCCTCCCGGCAGATGTCGACCATTCAGAATCTCTGGAGGTTTTTGATTAGAAACTGGAGGCCTGTTTGCAGTGTGGTAGGGGATGCCGCCTCGGGGGGCCAAGCTTGCCCCTTTCCCCTTCCCCCTTCCCCCTGCCTCCTGCCTTCGGAGGGGCTGTGCCGGTCCACAGCCGTTTAGCTCCTCTGGACTTGCTCGGTCCCTTTGTTCTGCGAACGCCGGCAGTGTGTTCGGGCAGGTTAATTTCCTCTCTCTCTTTTGCTGTCCCACAGTTTAGGTTGGTAACTCACAAGAGCTCCCTCCAATTGCCCTCAGGGCACTCAGGCCCGGTCCTTACCCTAAGCAATGCCGCCCGCTCCTCTCCGTTCTGTCTCCACTTGCTGGTGGCGGATGCGGGCGTCTGGGGTACTTTTCTGCTGGGAGTTGCTTTTAGGCATGTAATCTGTGGGTTTTATTTTTCCCCTCCCAGTTAGGTTGCCTTCCGAGATTTAAAAACTTCCCCCAGACCTGCCAGTGCGAGGGTTTCCTGGTGTTTGGAAACTTCCTCTATTAAGACTCCCTTCCCGGGACGGATCACCGTCCCTAGCTCTTTTGTCTCTCTTTTTATCTTTTATATTTTGTCCTACCTCCTTTCGAAGACAATGGGCTGCTTTTCTGGGCACCTGATGACCTCAGCTAGCGATTGGAAGTTGTTTTGTGAAGTTTGCTCTGCGTTCAATTGTTCTTTCGATGAATTTGTAGGGGAGAAAGTGGTCTCCCCGTCCTGTTCCTCCGCCATCTTGGCTCCTCCCTCTATTCCTAGTTTTTTAAGGACTCTCCATTCTGTCTTCCATAGTGGCTGTATCAATTTGCATTCCCACCAGTAGTGCAAGAGCATTCCCTTTTCTCCACACCCTCTCCAGCATTTATTGTTTGTAGACTTTTTGATGATGGCCATTCTGACTGGTGTGAGGTGATATCTCATTGTAGTTTTGATTTGCATTTCTCTAATAATGAGTGATGTTGAGTATCTTTTCATGTGAAGCCATCTGTATGTCTTCTTTGGAGAAATGTCTGTTTAGTCCTTCTGCCCATTTTTTGATTGGGCTGTTTGTTTTCCTGATATTGAGCTGTATGAGCTGCTTATATATTCTGGAGATTAATCCTTTGTCCGTTGTTTCATTTGCTATTATGTTCTCCCGTTCTGAGGGTTGTCTTTTCACCTTGTTATAGGTTCCTTTGGCAACCCACTCCAGTGTTCTTGCCTGGAGAATCCCATGGATGGAGGAGCCTGGTGGGCTACAGTCCATGGGGTCACAAAGAGTTGGACATGACTGAGCAACTTAACTTTAACTTTGCTGTGAAAAAGTTTTTAACTAGGTCCCATTTGTTTACTTCCGTTTGTGTTTCCACTGCTCTAGGAGGTGAGTCACAGGGGATCTTACTTTGATAAATGTCATCAAGTGTTCTGCCTATGTTTTCCTCTAAGAGTTTTATAGTTTCTGGTGTTACATTTAGGTCTTTAATCCATTTTGAGTTTATCATTGTGTATGGTGTTAGCATTCTAATTTCATTATTTTACATGTAGCTGTCCAGTTTTCCCTGCACCACTTATTGAAGAGGCTCTCTTTTCCTCATTGTATATTCTTGCCTCCTTTGTCAAAAATGAGTTACCCATAGGTGCATGGGTTTATTTCTGGGCTTTCTATCTTGTTCTGTTGGTCTGTATTTCTGTTTCTGTGCCGGTCCCATACTATCTGGATGACCGTAGCTTTGTAGTATAACCTGAAGTCAGGAAGGCTGATTCCTCCAGCTCCACTCTTCTTTCTCAAGACTGCTTTGGCTATTCAGGGTCTTTTGTGTTTCCATATGAATTGTGAAATTTTTTGTTCTAGTACTGTGAAAAATGCCATTGGTAATTTCATAGGGATTGCATTGAATCTGTAGATTGCATTTGGTAGTATAGTCATTTTCACAATTTTGAATCTTCCTACCCAGGAACATGGTATGTATCTGTATCTGTTTATGTCGTGTTTGATTTCTTTCATCAGTGTCTTATAATTTTCTGTATACAGTTCTTTTGTCTCTTCAGATAGGTTTATTTTAGATATTTTGTTCTTTTTGTTGCAATGGTGAATGGGATGATTCCTTAATTTCTCTATTTTTTCGTTGTTAGTATATAGGAATGCAAGTCATTTCTGTGTATTGATTTTTTATCCTGTGACTTTGCTAAATTCACTGATTAGCTCTAGTAATTTTCTGATAGTATCTTTAGGGTTTTCTATGTATAGTATCATGTCATCTGCAAACAGTGAGAGCTTTACTTCTTTTCTAATCTGGATTCCTTTTATTTCTTTTCTTCTCTGATTGCTGTAGCTAGGACTTCAAAAACTATGTTGAATAATAGTGGTTAGAGTGGATCTCCTGGACTCTTACTGATTCTGGCTGTGGTATAGCTTTGCCCTTGAGGTGGCCAGAGGAGTTGGGGAGTGGAGTGGCAGAAGTGGTTACCTGGCCCTGTAAGAGCTTCACAGCTTTACCAGGCTTTTAAAGCAGTTCGGATGAACTTGAAATTCATGTGATCATTATATCATTTAAGTTTACACTTTACAGAATGTTCTGCTATTCAGTATACGGGAAATTATCTATACTTAATGTGCTTTCTGCTCCATAACTACCTCAGTTTTTTTTTTGCATACAAGTGTTTAATAAATTTTAGGCTTTTGGCAGGGAATTGCAACTGGTATTATAAAATTGTTTTCACAGGGAAGTCAGATTCACTTTTTTTATATTGTTTTGAAGAGAGGAAGTATATTTTAAGTAACTCTTTGTATAGTTAAAAGCAGAGTAACTGTTTGAAAATTGGAATTTGACTGATTTTACATTTGTAATAATTTGGATAGATTAGAGGAAGATTTGTGCACTCTTGGAAGTTAAAGTCTAGATAGTTCAGTACGTGCTGGCATGTGGAATTTATAGCTTAGAGAAATTTGTAGTGTTTTTAAAATGATCATTTATATTAGTGTGGTAAGTGTATATGAGATTAATTTTACCGTCTTATTGTCCAGAAACAGAAAGATGGGTTGATCAAATGAAGCAAACAAAGTCTGTTAAAAAATATGTTTAGCTTCCTTAAATAGTAAAAGTAGAAAAAATGAGAAACTCTGAGGTTTCTGTTTCATCAATTTAGTATACTAGCTGTGCATCTTTCTACTTTTACTATTTAAGGAGGCTAAACATATTTCTCTATAGACTTTGTTTGCCTCATTTGATCAACCAACTTTTTTCTTTCTGGACAAGAAGACAGTAAAATTCATTTCGTAGCTGCGCTTTTATATGAACTAACTGTACGCATGGGAACTTCCATGGTGGATCAGGGGTGAAGACTCCACCTGCAGTGCAGGAAACGCAGGCTCAATCCCTCGGTCGGCAGTACCCCCTGGAGGAGGGGGTACAAACGACCCCACTATTCTTGCTCGGGAAATCCCATGAACAGAGAAGCCTGGAGGGCTACAGTTCATGGGGTCGTGAAAAGAGTTGGACAGGATTTAGTGACTAAACAGCAACAACAACAGCTATACATACAAAGGAGGAAGATGAACCACTCTTTACATTCCTTCATTACTATTTGAGAGCAGTATTTTAGAAATACTTTCCTTTTATTAGGACAGCTTAATTTTTTAGTTTTTAAAATTTATTTTTAAGTGAAGGATAATTGCTTTAGAGTATAGTGTTGGTTTCTGCTCTGCATCAGCATGAACCAGCCACAGGTATACGTATGTCCCCTCCCTCTTGAGTCTCCTTCCCTCCTCCCACCCTGTCCCACCCCTCTAAGTTGTCACAGTTGAGCTCCTGTATCTTAACAGCAAATTCCCGCTGGCTATCTGTTTTATGTATGGTCCTGTATATGTCTCTGTGTTACTCTCGCTATTTGTCCCACCCTCTCCTTCCCCCTGCTGTGTCCACAAGCCTGTTCTCTATGTCTCTGTCTCCACTGTTGCCCTGCAGATAGGTTCATCAGTACCATCTTTCTGGATTTAATGTATATATGCATTAAAATGTGATACTTGTTTTTCCGACTTCACTCGTATGATAGGCACTAGGTTCATCCACATCATTAGAACTGACTCAGATGCATTCCTTTTATGGCTGAGCAATATTCCATTGTATAAATATGCCACAGCTTCTCTATCCAGTCTTTTGTCAGTGGACATCAGGTTGCTTCTGTGTCTGTGCTGTTGTAAGTAGTGCTGCGTTTTACGTTGGGATACATATGTCTTTTCTGGTTAATGGTTTCCTCAGGGTATATGCCCAGGAGTAGGATTGTTGCGTCATATGGTGGTTTTATTCCTAGTTTTTTAAGGAATCTCCATACTGCCCGCCATAGTGGCTGTATCAATTTACATTCCCACCAGTGGTGCAAGAGGGTTCCCTTTTCTCCACGCCGTATCCGGAATTTATTGTTTGTAGAGTTTTTTGATGATGGCCATTTTGACTGGTATGAGGTGATTCTTCAGTGTAGTTTTGATTAGCGTTTCTCTAACACTGGACAATGTTGAAGATCTTTTTGTGTGCTTATTAGCCATCTGTATTTCTTTGGAGAAGTGTCTGTTTGGGTCTTCTGCCCATTTTTTGATTGGGCTGTTTGTTTTCCTGATGTGATCTGTATGAGCTGCTTATATATTCTTGAGATTAATCCTTTGTCAGTTGTTTTGTTTGCTATTGTTTTCTCCCACTCTGAGGGTTGTCTTTTAATCTTGTTTATAGTTTGCTTTGCTATGTGAAACTTGTATGCTTAATTAAGTCACATTTGTTTATTTTTATTTCAAAGAGGATCTTGTTGTGATGCATGTCAAAGAGTATACTTCCTTTATTTTCCTCTAAGAGAGCTTTATAGTTTCTGGCCTTACATTTAAGTCTTTAATCCATTTTTAGTTTATTTTTGTGTATGATGTTAGGAAGTGCTCTTGTTTCATTCTTTCACATGTAGCTTTTTCACAGTTTTCCCAGCACCCCCTATTGAAGAGGCTATAAGACGCTTACTTTTTAAGACATATTCTGTACCTTGTAATAGATTTCTTAGACGTTTTGTTAGGTAGGTTCAGTTTATAGAATTTATCTGTTAAGTTTGGAACCTAGAAAGATCCCTGTTAGGTAACTGAAATAGCTGTTGTGATGCCTTTAGACATTATTCTATTTATGAAACTCTCTTCAGAGTATGTGTTACATATACTCTGGTTTCTTGGTATACAGGTAATAAAGCAAAAACATTAATAAGAAAAAAGAACATATATATGTATGAGCCATGCTCATATTAATATAGACAAATGACTGTTAAATAAATGAAGCAGAAGGGACAAATCTTCCCTAATGAAGACTTCCAAAAATGTGTTTTGGGGTTGGAATAGTCACTGGGATGAGCAGAAATGGAGTAAACTTTGGACAGTTGAAAATCTTGCCAAAGAATCAAATTCAACAGTATGTTTAAAGATACTGTGTCACAATCAAGTGAGTGTAGCTTATTCTAGGAATTCAAGATTGGTTTAAGATTAGAAAATTAGTTATTGTAATTCACTATATGATCATCTTAATTGATGCAAAAGAAACATTTGACAAAATCCAAAAACCTTCACTTTCATGATAAAAACATTCAAAGTTGGAATAAAAGATAACTTTCTCAACTTGATAAAGGGCATCTATGAAAAACTGTAACATTTAACATCATACTTAATGGTGAAGGACTAAAAGCTGTTTAAGATCCAAGAACAAGATACAGATGTTTATTCTCACCACTTATTTTAAACTTTGTAGTAGAGATTCACACCAGTATAAACAGGTCAGAAAACAAAGTAAGAAGCCTCACATTAGAAAGGAAGGAGTAAAACTGACTTTTTTCCCCACAGATTACATAATCATCTATGTAGAAAATATAAATGGAGACATACATCTTGTTAATGGATTGGAAGACTCAATATTATATGATGTGAATTCTCTCCAAATGGATCTATAGACGCAATGTAATCCCTATAAAAATCCCTTTAGGTTATTTTATGGAAATGAACTAGGTGATTCTAAAAGATATATAGAAATGTAATAGCCTAGAATAGCCAAAACAACTTTGAGAAAGACAGCAAAATTGGAAGATTAACATACCTAATTTAAAGACATACTTGAAAACTTAAGCAGTCAAAATGGTGTGATACTGACATAAAGGTTGACAAATAGAATGAGGAGACAGAGTTCAAAAATAAACCCACCCACATATAGATAAATGATTTTTTTTAGAAAGGTACAAAGGTAATGTAGTGCAGAAAGATTGGTCTTTTTAAGAAATGATGCTGGAAAAAACCTCAAATAGCCAAAGTAATCTTGAGAAAGAAGAATGGAACTGGAGGAATCAACCTGCCTGACTTCAGGCTCTACTACAAAGCCACAGTCATCAAGACAGTATGGTACTGGCACAAAGACAGAAATATAGATCAATGGAACAGAATAGAAAGCCCAGAGATAAACCCACGAACCTATGGACACCTCATCTTTGACAAAGGAGGCAAGGATATACAATGGAAAAAAGACAACCTCTTTAACAAGTGGTGCTGGGAAAACTGGTCAACCACTTGTAAAAGAATGAAACTAGAACACTTTCTAACACCATACACAAAAATAAACTCAAAATGGATTAAAGATCTAAATGTAAGACCAGAAACTATAAACTCCTAGAGGAGAACATGGGCAAAACACTCTCTGACATGAATCACAGCAGGATCCTCTATGACACACCTCCCAGAATATTGGAAATAAAAGCAAAAATAAACAAATGGGACCTAATGAAACTTAAAAGCTTTTGCACAACAAAGGAAACTATAAGCAAGGTGAAAAGACAGCCCTCAGATTGGGAGAAAATAATAGCAAATGAAGCAACAGACAAAGGATTAATCTCAAAAATATACAAGCAACTCCTGAAGCTCAATTCCAGAAAAATAAATGACCCAATCAAAAAATGGGCCAAAGAGCTAAACAGACATTTCTCCAAAGAAGACATACAGATGGCTAACAAACACATGAAAAGATGCTCAACATCACTCATTATCAGAGAAATGCAAATCAAAACCACAATGAGGTACCATTACACGCCAGTCAGGATGGCTGCTATCCAAAAGTCTACAAGCAATAAATGCGGGAGAGGGTGTGGAGAAAAGGGAACCCTCTTACACTGTTGGTGGGAATGCATACTAGTACAGCCGCTATGGAGAACAGTGTGGAGATTTCTTAAAAAACTGGAAATAGAACTGCCATATGACCCAGCAATCCCACTTCTGGGCATACACACTGAGGAAACCAGATCTGTAAGAGACACGTGCACCCCAATGTTCATCTCAGCACTGTTTATCATAGCCAGGACATGGAAGCAACCCAGATGCCCATCAGCAGACGAATGGATGAGGAAGCTGTGGTACATATACACCATGGACTATTGCTCAGCCATTAAAAAGAATTCATTTGAATCAGTTCTAATGAGATGGATGAAACTGGAGCCTATTATACAGAGTGAAGTAAGCCAGAAAGATAAAGACCATTACCACATACTAACACATATATATGGAATTTAGAAAGATGGTAATGATAACCCTATATGAAAAACAGAAAAAGAGACACAAATGTACAGAACAGACTTTTGGACTCTGTGGGAGAAGGCGAGGGTGGGATGTTTCGAGAGAACAGCATCGAAACGTGTATTATCTATAATGAAACAGTTCACCAGCCCAAGTTGGATACATGAGACAAGTGCTCCGGCCTGGTGCAGAGGAATCGGGTGCAGACCCAGAGGGATCGGGTGGAGAAGGAGGTGGGAGGGGGGATCTGGATGGGGAATACATGTAAATCCATGGCTGATTCATGTCAATGTATGACAAAACCCACTACAATATTGTAAAGTAATTAGCCTCCAACTAATAAAAATAAATGAAAAAAAAAAAAAAGAAACGATGCTGGAAATAATTGCATTTATATGTTCAATAAAAGAACTTTAATCCATCCCTCATATCTTAAAACTTAACCAAAAAAGGGGACATAAACTTAAATGTTAAACCAATAAATATAAAACTTCTTGAGAAAACAAGAAAAAAATCTTTGTATCTTGTCTTTGGCACAGATTTCTTAGATAAAACAATAAGATCAAGGTTCATAAAAAAACCAATTGATAAATTTGAGTCCATAAAAAGACAAAACTTTGTTCTTTAAAAAACATTCGTAAGAGAATAAAAAGATAAGCCATAATCTGGGAGAAAATTCTACAAAGCATTTATCTGATAAAAAGACCTATATATTCAAACTCAGAGCGAAAACTCAACAGTAAGGGGAAAAAGCACCTTAAAACCTTGGAAAAATATTTTGATAGTTCACCACAGGAGATGTATGGATGACAAAAATGTGGATAAAAATGTGCTCAACATTAATTATTAGGGAAATGCAAATTTAAATTGAGTTACCACTATACAACTCTTAGAATGGCTAAAATTTAAGGAATTGATTTTGTCAAATCTTAATGAGATGTGGAATTCTCATATACTGCCATTGAGAATATGAAGTAGAACAACTCCTTTGGAAAACAATTTTACAGTTTCTTTAAAAATTAAACTTATATCTAACATGGGTTCTAGCCATTCCACTTCTAGGTAATTATTTACCAGGAGAAAAATAAATGGATGTTCATATGTGGATATATACATGAATGTACATGGCAGCTTTATTTTTAGAAGGAGAAACCATAAACAACTGTCCATCAACAGATGAATGAATAGGTAAACTGTAGCATACTATGCAATGGAATACTACTCAGCAGTGAAGAGGAATGGACTTTTGTTACATGGCAACAACATGAATGAACTGGAAAATAACTGCTGAATGAAAGCAGGCAGACAAGGAAAAAATATATACTATATGATCCCATTTAAATAAAACTCATAAAATGTGTAACATTGTGACAGAAAGCAGTGGGTGGGGAGGGAGGAATTAAGCAGTGCACAGAATTTTGGACTGTGTTCAGTAGTTTGACTAGAAAAGTTTCACGGTTATATACCTAAGTCAAACCTTTCAGGATTGTGTATTTTAAATACTTGCAGTTTATTATATGTTATCTGTTAATTATAATTCAGTGAAGCTATTTAATAAAAAATAAAAGGAAAGCAAAGCAACTTTTCTTTTGCCAAGATGTTTTGTGGTGCAGTTGGAAATCAGTGAGAGTAATAATAATAACATTGTCTAAGCGTTTGGATAGACAGTTCAGGTAGTTGCCACTGATATTTTTAAAAATATTTTTAAATTTTGTATGTCAGTCTACATGTGAATGTAAAAGTATTGAGAAAAATGATGACATTTTCCCTTTCTTTTTCTCCCTACCCCCCCCTCTTTCCCCCTTTCTTTTTAAAAACAGGAGTGATAGTTCATTCAGATTCTTTGTATTCTTTTTCGTCTATATTTGTCAGTTTGCTGTACATGTACTCCAGGCTGCAGGATTTCATAATTGGGGTAACTGGTAAGTCATTTACCTTAATTACTCTAGTTATAATCTCTTCTTCTAATATCTTAATATAATTTTTGAATTCCTAAAAAATATTTGACATAGAAAAACCAGATTAGCAAAAGTAAACAAATATTAAAAAAGGCAATTAAAAAATCTCCTAAGGACTAATCTTTGAAGAAATTTAAGAGAAGAGTACTTGTTATGTGTAAAGTGCTATTTTAGGTATGTGGACATGTAGACACATAGCTGCAAACACACATGCACATGTCTGAAAAGTAGTCACTGCACGCTTGTTAAGGATCTGTCTTTAAACAATAGAATCATTCTTCATATGGCAGAATGCTCACTCAGCGGGGGACCCTCAGGAACTGAGACTGTTTAGACCCTGGTTAGAAGGTAACAGATTTTATATCTCTCTTCAGATACTCTAGAGCAAACGTTCTTTGAGTGAAATGTACACTAGAAATGTACATAGAAGAATACATATTTATAAAATCATCCTTCTCTGTCTTGTAACTGTTGCATACAGTTGAATTTTTGTAAGGTAAAATCATATGCAAAGCAACTTTGCTGCATTATGTATGTAAACAAAACTGATCATGTAACTAGAGTGTATTTGAAGACTTGAATGTAGTATGTGACTACTGAATTAGAGCAGACACTGAAAGTGATAGCTTTGCAGATCTAACGAGCACATATACATGCATACAATTTATTAGGGTATTTTAAATCAGTTCTAGGAAAAAGTAGTGTTCATTATCATTTTAAAAATTTTAGTCTTTAGTATTTGACAGAAAGGAGATGTTTTAAATGTTTAATTAAAAAATACACTGTTCATGTTAACAGTACTTTCTTATTTATAATGAAGCCAAAATAATTTCTTTTGCTTTTTAGTACAGACTTAGGAAAAAGTGTTAAAACTAAGCATAGAAGCATGTGAGGTGACTAAATAGCACAGGAATCTGCTAGTGAGCGTGCACACAAGGTGACCTGTTATAAGCTAGATCTCATGTAATTCAGCAGACTTTAAAAAATCAAGCTGTTTATTCTGAGATAATTGTTGAGTCACAGACTTGATAAGAAGTAATGAGAGATCCCCAAGTATCCTTTGTTTAGTTTTCCCCAGTGGTAACATACTGTAAAACTATGGTATAGTATCAAAATCAAGATCTTGACATTGATACAGTAAAGACAGAAGATATTTTCATCACCAAAAGATCCTTTATTCTGCTATTTATTGCCATACTCACTTCCGTCCTTAACCCTAGCAGTCGCTGATCTGCTTGTCCCCTCAGTTATGTTATATAAATGGAGTCATACAGTCCGTAGCCTTTAGCTTTTTTCACTAAACCTGATACTCTGGAGATTCACCCCGGTCGTCATGTCTGTGAGTAGTTATCCCTCTTCATTGCTGAGCAGCTTATGGTGTGGATAGACCACAGTTTGTTTAACCACTCACCAGTTGAAGGACCTTGGGTTGTTCCCAGTTTCGGGCTATTCTGCTATAAACATTCATGAACAAGTTTTTGTGTGAACATAAATTTTCATTTTTCTGTGATAAGCACCCAAGAAGAGTGTAATTGTTGGTTCGTATGGAAATTGCATGTTTTTTATTTTTATTTATTTATTTTAAAATGATTTCCCCCCACCTGGGGCTGTCCGCTAATAAGGGATTGAACCCGTCAGAGTACAGAGTCTTAACCACTGAACTGCCAGGGATTCCCTGTTTGGTGTTTTAAAAAAACTATTTTCCAGACAGTGTTCACCAGAAAAGCTGCACCATTTTACAGTTCCAACCACAATGTATGAGTGCTTCAGCTCCACATCTTCACCAGACTCTGGTGGTGTCACTGATTTTTTTTTCAAGCCATTCTGATAGCTGTGTAGTGATGTCACACTGTGGTTTTAATATTTACTTCTCTAATGTTCTATGGTGTTTTATCTTTTTTTGTGCTTGTTTGCCATCTTTATATCCTCTTGGTGAACTGTCTCTTCATGTCTTTGTCCACTTTCTAATGGAAATTTTTTTAATTTTAAAGATTTACTTTTAAGGTTGAGATATGAAGGTTCTTTATATATTTTGGATACTAGCTCTTTGTTGAATATGTGGTTCTCAAATATTTTCTTACATAATTAAACAAAATTTAAAATTAACTTTAAAAAAATAATAGTGAACTCATAGGTTTAAAAAATGTAAAATCTTGTGTTCATATTTAAGGCTCTGGATTTTGGTGCTTAGGTTTGATTCAGACTGTGCTGTTTTTATTAGCTGTGTGACCTTGGGCAAGTCACTGAATAATCTTGGAGACTAAGTTTCTCATCTATGAAATAGGGATTAAATATAACATATATCATAGGGGGTTATTGTGAGAATTAAATGAGTTAATGCATACAAAAAACTAAAATGTTGCCTGGCTCATAAGTGCTGAATGTATGTTAGTTATTATGTGATTGTTTTTAAAATTGTGTGTTAACTTATTTGCCTAATTATGCTTTTTAAAAATTTCATAGTGGTTGGATTTCATCCCTTACTGGTCTCAACAAAAGTATTCCTGTTGGAATCATGATGATAATTATAGCAGCACTTTTCACAGCATCAGCAGTCATCTCACTAGTTATGTTTAAAAAGGTAAGTGAAATTTTGTGTCTTTAAATTTTTTTAGTGAACCTGATATTCAGTTCTCATTTTCCGATCTTGTTGATTTAGTGTAACCTCAAGTCATTTTCTTGTTGTTCTTATGCAAGTTTGCTCTCTGAAGATTATGTTTCACAATTAAAAGCTATGTATAGAATGGGCTTCCCTGGTGGTCCAGTGGTTAAGACTCTGTGCGCCCAGTGCAGGGGGCGTGGGTTCAGTCCCTGGCTGAGGAGGATCCTATATGCTGAATGGTGAGGCCAAAGAAAAAGGTTATGCATAGATAAATTTTAGAAAATTGTGTCATATTTTAAACTTCCTGTAAAAAAGGAGTATTTTAAAATTTTATTAACTGAAGCCTTCTTTTATTGAAGAATCAACCTCATTTTTAAAACTTGTTATCCTTCTGTATATTCTGATTTCTTTTTTTGAGTATGGCATAGTAGCTCAATTAATAAATAGAAGTAACCATTCTGTGTGTAGTGCATACATTTTATTTGTATTTAAAATTTGAGAACACTAAATTATTTTATCTAAGAGTATAAAGTGAGCTAGTAACAGATTCAGGCTATAATACAGATTGAATTTTGGTTTTAGTAAAAATCCCAATTAGCTATACAGTTGGCCTTCTATATCCACAAGTTCCACATCCTCTTAATTTGAATACTGTGAATTGAAAATATTAGAGAAAAAAATTCCAGGAAGTTCCAAAAACCAAAACTTGAGTGTGCTCCACATCGTCAACTATTTAGATAGTACCTAATTGATTTAATAACTATTTACATTGTATTATATTGTATAAGTAATCTAGAGATGATTTCAAGTATACATACAGGGAGGATGTGCATAGGTTATATGCAAATGCTGCCCCACTTTGTATAGGGGACTCGAGAACATCCTCAGATTTTGGTACCCTTGGGTGTGAGGGTAAGGGGTATCATGGAACCAATACCCTACAAATACTGAAGGATGACTGTTTCTTCCTATAGAATTCCCATGGCTGTTTTCATTGCCTTTAAAAATGATTACATAGGATAGGGGAAAAAATAAATATTTTTATTTTATATGAAGTTTTACTGTGTTTTAGGTATGTAATTTAGTTCAGTTCAGTCGCTTAGTCGTGTACGACTCTCTGCGACCCCATAGACTGCAGCTTGCCAGGCTTCCGTGTCAGTCACCAACTCCTGGAGTTCACTCAAACTCATGTCCATGGAGTCGGTGATGCCATCCAACCATCTCATCCTCTGTCATCCCCTTCTCCTCCTACCTTCCATCTTTCCCAGCATGAGGGTCTTTTCCAGTGAGTCAGTTCTTCACATCAGGTGGCCAAAATATTGGAGTTTCAGGTTTAGCATCAGTCCTTCCAGTGAATATTCAGGACTGTTTTCCTTGAGGATGGACTGGTTTGACCTCCTTGCTGTATTATTATATTGTCTAATACATTAGATATATACTAATGTATATTTTTATTTTTTATTGGTGTATAGTTGCTTTGCAGTGTGTGTTGGTTTCCGGTGTACAGCGACGTGAATCAGCTCTGTGTGTACATAGATCCCCTCACTCCTGGACCTTCCTCCCACCCCCCTAGGTCACCACAGAGCGCCAGGCTGAGCTCCCTGTGTGATACACCAGCTTCCCACCAGCTATGTGTTTTACACCTGCTAGTGTATACATGTCAATCCCAGTTTCCCAGTTTGTCCTACCCTCCCCTTCCCTCACTGTGTCCACATGTCCCTTCTCTATGTCTGCATCTCTGTTCCCACCCTGGAAATTGGCTCATCTGTACCATTTTCCTAGATTCCACATGTTCCAACATGATATAGAAACCTTGTGATGACACCTATGTTTTAAAATGATACTTTTTGATGTTTCTCACATTAAAATAACATTGTTTCCCTTTAATTTGCTGTCTAGTAATTTGGAATATGTACAAGGATTGCATAGAAATAACTGTAGCTTATATTTAGGAAAACTGCATTCTTGAAATATTTGGCTTGTATGTTTTCCTTTAATCCTTCTCAAAACTGTGAAACTTAGGCTATATTCTTCCTGTCCATATTTTCCTACATTTTTTCTCTCTTAAAAGCTTTTACTGCCTTTTAGACATACATATGCATAACTGTTGAAACTGCTTTCTGAGTTACTCATTCCGTTTTCCTCCTCCTTGGACTCGGAAGCCGTCTGTGTTGCAGGTGGCCTTCTTCCTCGGCCTTCCTCATGACGTCCTGATTCTCCTGCCCCTGAGGCTGGGCTTCCTCCTTCGTTTCTTGGCTCAGCTCACAGTAAAGCTCATCTTCAGTGCGCTCAGCTCTCTGCTCTGTGCTTTTGCTGTGCGGTCTTTCTTCCCTTGGGGATTTCAGCCTTCCGCATCATTTCAGGCTCTTCCCCACCTGAATGGACTAGCATCTTGGAGTTGAAAGACAGTACTTTACCCAGCCGTTTAGTGGCATCTTCAGGTGACTGTTGACCTGCTCTGGTTGATTGCTGTCATTGTCTCACAGTTCATTTCAGTTTAGTTGCTCAGTCGTGTCCCACTGTTTCTGACCCCATGAATCGCAGCACGCGAGGCCTCCCTGTTCATCACCAACTCCCGGAGTTCACTCAAACTCATGTCCATCGAGTTGGTGATGCCATCCAGCCATCTCATCTTCTGTCATCCCCTTCTCCTCCTGCCCCCAATCCCTCCCAGCATCAGGGTCTTTTCCAGTGAGTCAGCTCTTCGCATCAGGTGGCTGAAGTGTTAGAGTTTCAGCTTCAACATCAGTCCTTCCAATGAACACCCAGGACTGATCTCCTTTAGGATGGACTGGTTGGATCTCCTTGCAGTCCAAGGGACTCTCAGGAGTCTTCTCCAACACCACAGTTCAAAAGCAGCAATTTTTCGGCGCTCAGCTTTCTTCACAGTCCAATTTTCACATCCGTACATGACCACTGGAAAAGTCATAGCCTTGACTAGATGGACCTTTGTTGGCAAAGTAATGTCTCTGCTTTTTAATATGCTGCCTAGGTTGGTCATAACTTTCCTTCCAAGGAGTAAGCATCTTTTAATTTCATGGCTGCGGTCACCATCTGCAGTGATTTTGTTTATTTATTTATTTATTTATTTATTTATTTATTAGTTGGAGGCTAATTACTTTACATCATTACAGTAGTTTTTGTTATACATTGAAATGAATAAGCCATGGATTTACATGTATTCCCCATCCCAGTCCCCCCTCCCACCTCCCTCTCCACCCGATCCCTCTGGGTCTTCCCAGTGCACCAGGCCCGGGCACTTGTCTCATGTACCCAACCTGGGCTGGTTATCTGTTTCACCCTAGATAATATACATGTTTCAATGCTGTTCTCTTGAAACATCCCACCCTCCCCTTCTCCCGGAGTCCACAAGTCTGTTCTATACATCTGAGTCTCTTTTTCTGTTTTCTGCAGTGATTTTGGAGCCCCAAAAAATAGTCTGACACTGTTTCCACTGTTTCCCCATCTATTTCCCATGAAGTGATGGGACCAGATGCCATGATCTTAGTTTTCTAAATGTTGAGCTTTAAGCCAACTTTTTCACTCTCCTCCTTCACTTTCATCAAGAGGCTTTTTAGTTCCTCTTCACTTTCTGTCATAAGGGTGGTGTCATCTGCGTATCTGAGGTTGTTGATATTTCTCCCAGCGATATTGATTCCAGCTTGTGCTTCCTCCAGCCGAGCACCTCTCACGATGTACTCTGCATATAAGTTAACTAAGCAAGGTGACAATATACAGCCTTGATGTACTCCTTTTCTACTCATTATAGTTAGCATGTTGTACATTATATCTCTAGTACTTACACATGTTATAAGTTGAAATTGGTACCTTTTGAAGGGGGGATTGAATCATCCAGTTCCCCTTCGCCTAAGCCCCCCCACCCCATAACCTCAAATTTGGTGTCTTTTTCTATGAGTGAGTTTGTTTTTGAAGTATACTTGTCCTGCAACACTGTGTTCGTTTCTGGTGCACAACATGGTGATCCAGTATTTCTGTATGTGTCAAAATGATCACCGCAAGAAGTCTACCATCTGTCATGATACAAAGCAGTATATTATTGACTGCATTCCCCACACTGTATCTTTTAAAAGAAAAAAGTCCTTTGAGGGGGTCTGTGGCCATAGTTTATAACCACTAGGGGTCAGGCTTTTCATAAGGAGTTAATGCCCTCTAAAAGTTAGCTATGCACACTGTTTTGGCTCTAGAAGAGTTAATTTCTTTTTATTAGGGTATTCTGTGTCTCCAGCACCAGCTGAACCGTGATCTGTGGTATATTTTCATTTCATTGACAATGAATACAATTTTGATAACTTTTGTTGGCATTCTGAAGTCTCACATAATTTGGAGTTAGCTAATCACTGGTATCTCAAGCGCCAAATATGAGCTCTGTGGTATCTTTGTTTTCCCTTAGTGTCATCTTTTAATCTAATATAAAATAATTGAAATGCAAGAATATCTTCTCTTGCACCTCTTTATTGATAAGGGAACAGTTTCTTTTAGGTTATTCCCAAGCAGTATTTTTTTATAGGTTCATGTTTTTAGAGTAGACTAGTCAAAGAATTAAATACTAGTTATGGGTCAAATAACAAATGGATGAGTCATAGGAGATTGTATATTAAGGGAATACAAAATTTCCCCTGTCCTTTAATTGATAGAAAAGCTAGAATAACTTAGTGTGGAAGAGATAAATACATAAAACATAATTTGTATTTCCTTTGGGCCCTAGTTTTGAATGGTTATTCCTTCAATTGTTAATATACCTCATCCATATTAATAAAATGATGGTTAATAATGACTTTTTGTACTTCAAAAGAATTTTAGAAAAGGTTATTTTCATTTCTTTGAAAAATAAATTTTTTAAAGCATTTAATTTTTTTCTATACAAAAATGTCTGTTTTGCAAGTACTCTTTTATTTTCTGTTGTTTGTTGTTCAGTTACTAAGTTGTGCCAACTCTTTGCGACCCCATTGACTGCAGCACACCAGGCTCCTCTGTCCTCCACTATCTCCTGGAGTATGCTCAAATTCATGTCCATTGAGTCAGTGGTGTGATCTAACCATCTCATCCTCTGCCACCCCCTTTTCCTTCTGCCTTCAGTTTTTCCAGCATCAGGGTCTTTTTCAACGAGTCAGCTCTGCATCAGGTGGCTGAAGTATTAGAGCTTAGCTTCAGGATCCGTCCTTCCAATGAATATTCAGGGTTGATTTCCTTTACGGTTGACTGGTTTGATCTCCTTGCAGTCCAAGGGACTCTCAAGAGCCTTCTCCAGCAACACAGTTTGAAAGCATCAATTCTGCGGTGCCCAGCCTTCTTTATGGTCGAACTCACATCTGTACCTGACTACTGAAAAAACCACAGCTTTGACTATAGGGACCTTTGTCAGCAAAGAGGTGTTTCTGCTTTCTAATAAGCTGTCCAGGTTTGCCATAGCAGTCACCATCTGCAGTGATTTTAGAGTCCAAGAAAATAAAATCTGTCACTGCTTCCACTTTTTCCCCCATCTGTTTGCCACGAAGTGTTGGTTCTGGATGCCACCATCTTAGTTTTTTGAATGTTAAGTTTCAAGCCAGGTTTTTCACTTGCCTCTTTTCACTATCATCAAGAGGCTCTTTAGTTCCTCTTCACTTTCTGCCATTAGAGTGGTAATATCTGCATATCTGAGGTTGTTGGTATTTCTCCCGGCAGTCTTGATTTTATCTTGTGAATCGTCTAGCCTTGTATTTTGCATGATGTACTGTGCATATATGAGCACTGAAGAATTGATACTTTTGAACTGTGGTGTTGGAGAAGGCTCTTGAGAGTCCCTTGGACTTCAGGGAGATCCAACCAGTCCATCCTAAAGGAAATCAGTCCTGAATATTCATTGGAAAGTATGATGCTGAAGCTCCAATACTTTGGTCACCTGACACGAAGAATTGACTCATTGGAAAAGACCCTGATGCTGGGAAAGATTGAAGGCAGGAGGAGAAGGGGATGACAAAGGATGAGTTGGTTGGGTGGCATCACCAACTTGATGGACATGAGTTTGAGCAAGCTCCGGGGACTGGTGATGGACAGGGAAACCATGGGGTTGCAAAGAGTCAGACACGACTGAGCAACTGAACTTAACTCTGCGTATAAGTTAAATGAACAAGGTGAAATATATATCTTTGTGATATTCCTTTCCCAGTTTGGAACCATGACCTGTTCTAACTGTTGCTTCTTGAGCCACTTACAGGTTTCTCAGGAGACAAGGTTGTCTGGTATTCTCATTTCTTAAAGAATTTTCCAGTTTATTGTGACCCACACACTCAAAGGCTTTAGCGTCGTCAGTAACGTAGAAGTAGATGTTTTCCTGGAATTCTCTTGCTTTTTCTATGATCCAACAAATGTTGGCAACTTGATCTTTGGGTCCTCTGCCTTTTCTAAATCCAGCTTGAACATCTGGAAGTTCTCAATTCACATTCTGCTGAAGCCTAGCTTGAAGGATTTTGAAGGATTTTGAGCATGACCTTGCTAGCATGTGAAATGAGAGCAACTGTATGGTAGTTTATACATTCTCTGGCATTGCCCTTCTTTGGGATTGGAATGAAAACTGACCTTTTCCATTCCTGTGGCCACTGCTGAGTTTTCCAAATTTGCTGGCATATTGAGTGCAGCACTTTCACAGCATCATCTTTTAGGATTTGAAATAGCTCAACTGGAATTCCATCACCTCCACTAGCTTTGTTCATAGTAATGCTTCCTAAGGCCCTCTTGACTTCGCATTCCAGGATGTCTGGCTCTAGGTGAGTGACCACACCACTGTGATTATCTGAGTCAATAAGACCTTTTTTTTGTATAGTTCTTTTGTGTATTCTTGCCACCTCTTCTTCTTCTCTTCTGCTTCTGTTAGGTCCTTACTCTTTCTGCCCTTAATTGTGCCATCCTTGCATGAAGTAGACCCTTGATATTGCCAGTTTTCTTATATCTTATAAGACTTATATCACTATAAACTTCACTCTTCAAAACTTGTTTTGCTGCTTCCTATAAATTTTGAATCATAGTGGTTTCCTATTTCTTCAAGTATTTTTTTAATTTCCTCTTTGATTTCTTCAGTGACCCATTGTTTGTTTAGGAGCATATTATTTAGTCTCCATGTGTTTGTGGTTTTTTGCATTTTATCCTTGTAGTTCTAGTCTTACAGCATTGTGGTCAGAAAAGATGCTTGATATGATTCCAGCTTTCTTAAGTTTATTGTGACTTGCTTTATAGCCTAACATGTGAACTATCCTGGAGAATGTTCCTAGTGCATTTGAAAAGAATGTAATTCTGCTACTTTGGATAGAATCCTTTCTATATATTTATTAACTTCATTTGGTCTATTGTATTAAGGCCAGTGTTACCTTATTGATTTTCTGTCCATTGATGTAAGTAGGGTGTTAAAGTTTGCTCCTAGTATTGGGTTGATGTCAAATTTCTCTTCATGTGTGTTAGTGCCGTATGTACTTCGCATATTTAGGCTCCTGTGTTGGGTGCATATATATTTACAACTGTTATATCTGTTTCTGGATTGAACTCTTGATCATTATGTAATGTCCTTTTTTGTCTTTTGTTACTGTTTGTTTTAACATCTGTTCTGTCTGATACAAGTATTGCTCCTCCAACTTCTCCGCTTTTCTTTGCAAGGAATACCTTTATCCATCTCCTCACTTTCAGTCCATGTGTGTTACTTTAGGTCTAAAGTGAATCTCTTGTAGACGGAATATGCATGAGTCTTATTTTTTTATTCAGTCAGCTGCTCTGTCTTTCGATTGGACCATTTAATCTATTTATGTTTAAAATAATTACTGATAGGTGTGTTCTTATTGGCATTGTGTTAATTGTTTTTCTGAATAATTTTTGTAGTTTATTTTTATTTCTTTGCTCTCTTCCTTTGTGATTTGATGACTGTCTTTAGTGTTATGTTTGAATTCCTTTCTCTCTTTCATGTGTGTATCAATTACACACTTCTGGTGTGTTGTTGCTATGAGGTTTGTATATAGCAATCTATATAAGTTTGAACACATTTTAACAACTCTGAAATTTTACTCTCCCAGTCCATCACATTTACATCATATTTTACATCTTCTTTTGTGTATTCCTTAGCTAATGATTGTGGATATAGATAATTTTTCTGCTTTTGTCTTTTAAGCTTTACTGGCTGTGTAAGTGGTTAATTTACTACCTTTATGCTTGTCTTTGCCAGTGAGATTTTTCCTTTTGTAATTTTCATATTTCTAGTAGTGGCCTTTTCTGCTTTGAGAAGTCTCTAACATTTCTTATAAATCTGGTTTTGTGGTGTTGAATTCTTTTAGCTTTTGCGTGCCTGTAAGACTTTTGGTCTCTCCTTCAAATGGGGAGGAGAACCTTGGGGAGCAGTCTTCGTTGCATGTTTGTCCCATTCATCACTGTAAATATGTTGTGCTACTCCCTACACCCTGTAGTTTCTCTTAGAAGTAAGCTGATGGCCATAAGGGAGTTTCCTTGTGCGTAACTCGTTTCTTTTCCCTTGCTGCTTTTAATACTCTGTTTTATCTTGACTTTTGCTATTTTAATTACGGTGTGTCTTCCTAGTCCTCTTTAGGTTGATCCTCTTTGGGGCTCTCTGTACTTCCTTGACCTAGATGTCTGTTTCCTTTCCCAGAGAAGGGAAGTTTTCAGCTATTGTGTCTTCACATGTGTTCTCTGCCCCCTTTTTCATTTTTCCTTCTGTGAAAGGGACCTCTATGAAGTGAATGTTAGTACATTTGATGTTGATTTCAAGGTCTTTTAACTGTCCTCATTTTTTAAAATTCTTTTTTTTTTTTTACTGTTCAGTTTGAGTGATTCCACTGCTCTCTCTTCATGTTCTCTGATTTGCTCCCCTCATCATCTAACCTGCTATTGATTCCTTGTAGTGTAGTTTTCATTTCAGTTACTGTGTCTCCAGCTCTGTTTGATTATCTTTGTATTTTCTAACTCTTTGTTAATCTTATCACTGCCCTGCGTTCTTTATTATGATCATTACCTTAAATTATTTTTTGTGTAGATTGCCTTTCTCCACTTTACTTATTTCTTCCTTTGTGGTTTTATGATACTGTTGAAACATATTCCTCCCATTACCTCATTTTGGCTAATGTACTGTCTTCATTTCTCTATATTTGGTAGGCTTGTTACATTTCCTGATCTTAGAGAAGTGGTGTTGTGTAGGAAACACCCTAATGTCCTAGCAGTTGCACTCCCCTCTGACCACCAGAGCTATATGATCTGGGGTTGCCCCAGGGGTTGCGCCCTGTGTAGGTTGGCCCAACATTGGGCCCTTGCATTGTTGCATACCGACTGCTGTGGGCAGTCTGGTAGACGTGGCCGACCCAGGCTGCTTGGTGCTCTGCCTTGCCTTGTGTAGAGACTGTCAGCCACTGGTGGGCCAGGCTGTGTCCCGTGGTGGCTGATTACAAAGCCCCGAGGGTCCTGGGGCTCATGCTGGCCCTCTGTTGGGTAGAGTTGTGTGTCATGGTGGCTGGTTTGTATGCTGGGTGTCCGAGATCCCATGGCCTTCTGGTGGGTGGGGCCGGTTTCTGACATAACTGTTTGCCAGGTGCATAGTGTTTGGAAGATGGTGTTGGCCCTCTTTTGGGTAGGATTGGGGCCCAAGGAGTCCCAGGTCTGGTGACTGCCCTTTGCTGCATGAGTCTGAATCTTGGGGCTGGTGCTGGCCCTCTGGTGAATGTAGGTGGGTCCTGGGTCTTTGATTGCAGAACAAGGGCATCCTAAGCCTAGAGTCAGCCTGTTGGTGGATGGGGCCAGATACAGGGGGTCTCAGAGCTAGCGGTGTGTCAGTGGAGGATGGATTCAAGTTCTGGGATCTTTGACTGCATGGCTATGGAGATCTGGGGATTGATGTCAACCAGTGGTTTGTGGGGCTGGGTCCTGAGTTAGCTGGGGGCACAGAGGAGTCTATGGCTTCTGGCCTGGTGGTGCCTTAGGCTGTGTCCACCTCTTAGAAGCTTGGCCTGAGATGCCCTCATTCTGGTGCTGACAGGTTGTGGGTGGGGTCAGGTCCCAGCCCTGATAAGCAAGAAGGAGGATTCCAAACTGGCATTTCCTATTACCAGTGTCCTTGTGGTGGCACAAGTTCCCCAAATTGGCTGCCACCAGCATCTGTGTCCCCAAGGTGAGTTCTGGTTGTCTCCTATGTCTCCAGGAAGCTCTCCAAGTGGGTCCCACCCAGGCTTTTTTCACACTACTGCTTCTGCCCTGGGTCTCAAACCAGGTGGCACTTTGTGTGAGCCCTTTAAGAGTGAAGTCTCTTTCCTGGGAGAGCTATCAACAGCCTCAGATACGCAGATGATACCACTCTAAAGGCAGGAAGTGAGTGGGAGCTAAAGAGCCTCTTAATGAGGATGGTAGAGGAGAGCGAAAAGGCTGGCGTAAAATTCAACATTCAGAAAACTAAGATCATGGCATCGAGTCCTATCACTTCATGGCAAATAGAAGGGGAAACAGTGGAAGGTGTAACAGATTTTGTTTTCTTAAACCCCAAAATCACTGCAGATGGTGACTTCAGCCGTGAAATTCAGACGCTTACTCCTTCGAAGAAAAACTATGACCAGCCTAGACAGCTTATTAAAAAGCAGAGACATTACTTTGCCGACAAAGGTCCGTTTAGTCAAAGTTTTGGTTTTTCCAGTAGTCATGTATACATGTGAGAGTTGGGCCGTAAAGAAGGCTAAGCACCGAAGAATTGATGCTTTCAAATTGTGGTGCTGGAGAAGACTCTTGAGAGTCCCTTGGACAGCCAGGAGATCAAACCAATCAGTCCTAAAGGAAATCAACCCTGAATATTCATTGGAATGAGTGATCCTGAAGCTGAAGCTCCAGTACCTTGGCCACCTGATGCAAAGAGCTGACTCATTTGAAAAGACCCTGATGCTTGGAAAGATTGAAGGCAAAAGAAGAAGGGAGTGGCAGAAGATGAGATAGTTAGATAACATCAGTGATTCGGTGGACCTGAATTTGAGCAAATTCCAGAAGATAGAATAGTGAAGGACAGGGAAGCCTAGTGTGCTGCAGTCCATGGGGGTGCAAAGAATCGGACACTACTTAATGACTGAAAACAACAACAACTCTGTTTCCTCCAGCCCTCTGGCCCTTCAGAAAGCAAGGCTTGCTGGCCCCCAAAGCCACATGTTCTGGGGGCTCACCTTCCCCGTTCAGGAACGCAGTGTGGGACTTGACAACCTCACTTCTCAGGGAGAATCTCTGTGATTCTAATTATTCTCCCATTTACAGGTCACCCACCCAGGGTTTTTAGGCCTTGACTGTACTGCATCTGTGCCTCTATTATCCATCTTCATTTGCTTCCTTCTTTTTATCTTTAGTTTTAGTAGATCTTTTCTGCTAGTCTTCAGGTATTTCTCATTCATAGTTGGTCTGTAAGTAGCTCTAAGTTGGGTTCGCCTGTGGGAGAATATGAGCTCAGTATTTTCCTTCTCTGCCACCCAAGAAGATAGTTTCTTGACATGGTGTTCTGGAAGCTTTAATGGAAATAGTACATGTGGATTGTTTTGTTTAAATAAAGTACCATGATTTTTAAAATTTCCACAGTATATAATGTTTTGTGTATCATTCAACCACGTTGTACACTAAGATATTTTTGAAGATAAATGAAGGATGCAGAATTCTTTCTGGAGTTGTGTCTCACATACTGGACTTCCCAGGCGGCACTAGTGGTAAAGAACGTACCTGCCAATGCAGGAGACGTAAGAGACACGAGTTTGATCCCTGGTTCGGGAAGATCCCCTGGAGGAGGGCATGGCAACCCACTCCAGAGAATCCCATGAACAGAGAGAGGAGCTTGGCAGGCTACAGTCTATAGGGTCAAAAAGAGTCGGACACGACTGAAGGGACTTAGCGTGAATGTGACACTTTGGCAGACCTTCTAAAATTTATTTTGAGTTTTACTAGTCTAGCATGTTCTCATTTGATCCTCAGGAAAACTCTGAGAGATAAGAAGTATTCTTTGTTGTATTAGAAGTAAACTTGAGGTTTTGAGTGGTGTCCAGCCCTGTAGAAAGAAGTGGAATCAGTAGATATAAAATCTAGTGTCTTTTCTGTGGTGCTCCTAGGACTAAATATGTAGGTTGGTGCAGTTCTCAAGCAGAAGAAATAGCAAGTATTTCAGTTGTTCAGTTTTTGTTTTTAATTACATTGCCTTATCTTAAAACCGTATTCCTGGTTTCTTAAGGAGTATATTATTGATAGGTATCACTGAAACATAACAGGGAAAGGGTAAGCTTTTTGAGGTGCTGAACCCTGTAAGCAGCCCATCTTGCTGGGACGCTGCAGTGAAGAATTGCCCTTTCACATGGATATCATGGATTTAATGCCGCACGTGAGCACTGTGCACTGACACAAGGTACTGCTTTCCCTCTAGGTGGCTCTCTGGGTCTGCACAGACAGAGATCATTGAGACGTGTTATTCCTACCTCTGTTTTTCCCTCTCTGCTCTGTGGGGCTTTAGTTACATTTTAAGTAATTAAACAATAAAGTCCACTAGGATATAATATCAGCCACTCAATTTAATATAAATTTGAAAAAGGAATAAGCAAGTTAGAGCAGATATTTGTTAATTACATGCCCATAAATTGAGTGGGGGTGGGCAGGGGAAAGGGGATAGGCAGATAAGTAAAAAAGGTTTATTAGATTTCTGTAATACATTTAATTTATAGTATATAATTATATGTACTCATGAGATAAATTTCTTGAACATAGGTGTAGTAATTTAGCTGTACATTTATTTTTTATAAAAAACCTTGGTTTGGAAAGGAATAAAAATAGTGCCATATTTATGATACTGCCTTGGTACTAAAAGAATTTTAAGATTCAACCATGTAGGTATTTGTCAGTGCTCTTTTTCTCCCTGACCTTTTAGTACTTTGATCCATGGTAATATGGCATTTGCTTCCACTACTGTATCAGAAGAACTGGGGGCTTTTATCCCTTTATTCCCCTAACAGCTCTTCATTCTCTGACTGCTTTCTTCCCTTGGCATCTGTGAAAAGATCCCTGGTTTTTCTCATTCCTCTGTTAATCATTTCTTGTTATGAGTATGTCTTAAATATAGGTGCCTTAACAGGCTTTGGTACTTGATTTTCTTTTGTTTCTGCTTTATGTGTTCTCATCATGCACAGTTAGATGATGTCAGAGTTGCGGGTACCATTTATGTGCCATTGGTTTCCAAGTCCCTGTCTCTAGTCCATTTCTGTCTAGCTTCCAACCAACTTTTTACCTGTCTGCCATGGCAGTCTTATAGTAGGTATTCAATAAACATTTGTGCAATGGATGAATGCTTAGAACTTAGTGTCTGCTCTCCCTACTAAAACAACCTATCCTCTCTATTCTGTTGAAACGATTTCTCAGTATCTAAGCTTAACTTGAAAGTATTTGACTCCTTCTTTCCCTCACTCTGCACTTATCCACAATTATCAGTTCCTGTGTATTTGAACTTGGAGAAGGGGCTGACTTGGGTGCATTGCCCCCATCCTCCAAACTTGCTTTGATGACATTCCAGTCAGGCTTCTAATTTAGGTCTTAATCACAAGGCAGTGTAATTACAAGTTCACTTTTCTGTCTCATCTTTCTTCCCCCCAACTTTGTAGGCATATAATAAATACATATTTGTCCTAATATGTTTTGTTGTTATTTCCTTTCTCAAATTTGTATTAGATTGAGTGGCTGATGTTAATGGATTCATGTGCTTCATAGTTTATGCATCTTAGAAAGAGATGCTAATAGAGTATTTTTGAACCCTGCTTGTAAGAATCTAATATTTGAGTGATGAATCAGTATGGACAGATAGTTCTCAGTATTTGTTCTTAAGTCCTTTATGACCTGACTATACACAAAATGTTAAATAGTGTAGAGGGTGAATAGCAGAAGTATCTTTAAGGATATACACATTGTGTGGTACATTAAATGATAAAATGATACAATTTGATATATAGGGTCAGTGGTGTATATGTAGCCAGCATAGAAATGGGTAAGGTATTATTTTCTTGGCATTGTCTAGGGTAGTAAGTTAATGTATTTAAGTCAGAATGTCTCTTGTTATGTTTTTTGTTGTTCAGTTGCTCAGTCGTGTCTGACTCTTTGTGACCTCATGGACCGCAGCATGCCAGACTTCCTTGTCCTTCCTTATCTCCTGGAGTTTGCTCAAACTCATGTCCATGGAGTCGGTGATGCCGTCCAACCATCTCATCCTCTGTCGTCCCCTTCTCCTCCCACCTTCAATCTTTCCCACCATCAGGGTCTTTTCCAATGAGTCAGTTCTTTGCATCAGGTAGCCAAAGTATTGGGGTTTCCTTTAGGATGGACTGGTTGGATCTCCTTGCAGTCCAAGGGACTCTCAAGAGTCTTCTCCAACACCACACTTCAAAAGCATCAGTTCTTTGGTGCTCAGCCTTCTTTATGGTCCAACTTGCACATCTGTACATGACTACTGGAAAAACCATAGCTTTGATTGTATATACCTTTGCTGGCAAAGTAATGTCTCTGCTTTTTATCTAGGTTTGTCTTAACTTTGCTTCCAAGGAGCAAGCATCTTTGAATTTTATGGCTACAGTCACAGTCCACAGGGATTTTGGAGCCCAAGAAAGTATAGTCTGTCACTGTTCCCATTGTTTCCCCATCTATTTGCCATGAAGTGATGGAACTGGATGCCATGATCTTAGTTTTTTGAATGTTGAATTTTAAGCCAGCATTTTCACTCTCCTCTTTCATCCTCATTAAGAGACTTTTTAGTTCCTCTTCACTTTCTGCCATAAGAGTGGTGTCATCTGCATGTCTGAGGTTATTGATATTTCTCCTGACAGTCTTGATTTTCAGCTTGTGATTCATCCAGCCCAGCATTTCGCATGATGTACTCTGCATATAAGTTAAATAAATGGGCTGACAATATACAGCCTTGACACACTTACTTCCTAATTTTGAACCAGTCTGTTGTTCATGTTTGGTTTTAACTGTTGCTTCTTGATCTGCATTTAGTTTTCTCAGGAGGCAGGTAAGGTGGTCTGGTATTCCAATCTCTCAAAGAATTTCTCACAGTTTGTTGCATTCCACACAGTCAAAGGCTTTATTGTAGTCAATAAAGCAGAAGTAGATGTTTTTCTGGAATTCTCTTGCTTTTTCTATTATCCAACAAATGTTGGCAATTTGATCTCTGGTTCCTCTGCCTTTTCTAAATCCAGCTTGTACATCTGGAAGTTTTCAGTTCATGTACTGTTGAAGCCTAACTTGAAGGATTGATTAGTTTTCTGTGATTGTGGTTTTCAGTCTCTCTGCCCTCTGATGGAGAAGGATAAGAGGCTTATGGAAGCTTTCTGAGGGGACTGAATGACTGAGTGGGAAACTGGGTCTTGTTCTGATGGGTGGGGCCATGCTCAATAAATCTTGAATCAGTTTTCTGTTGAAGGGAGGGGCTGTGTTCCTTCCTTGTTACTTGACCTGAGGCCAAACTATGGTGGAGGTAATGAAGATAACCTCCTTCAAAAGGCCCCAGGCACACACTGCTACCCTCAGTGCCCCCAACTCTGCAGCAGGCCACCCCCAACCCACGCCTCTGCCAGAGACTCCTGGACCCTCACGGGCAAGTCTGGGTCAGTCTCTGTGGGGTCACTGCTCCTTTCTCCTGGGTCCTGGTGCACACAGGGTTGTGTTTGTGCCCTCCAAGAGTCTGTTTCCCCAGTTCTCTGTAAATTCCCGTGGCTCTATGGTGGGTTAATGGCGACCTTCCCTAAGAGGGCTTATGCCACACCCAGGTCTGCTGCACCCAGAGCCCCTGCCCCCGCAGCAGTCCACTGCTGACCTGCACCTCCTCAGGAGACACCCAGACACAGTTCTGTCTCGGTCTCTGTGGGGTCTCTGGGTCCTGGTGCACAGAAGGTATGTTTGAGCCTTCTGAGCCTTCAGCCTCTGGCGAGTATGGGGTTTGGTTCTAAATGCAATTTCACAGCAGACATACTGAAGAACACAGTCATGGAAAACTAACCAGTCTGATCACATGGACCATAGCCTTGTCTAACTCAATGAAACTATGAGCCATGCCATGTAGGGCCACCCAAGACGGACGGGTCATGGTGGAGAGTTCTGACAAAACATGGCCCACTGGAGAAGGGAATGGCAAACCACTTCAGTATTCTTGCCTTGAGAACCCCATGAACAGTATGAAAAGGCAAAAAGATAGGATACTGAAAGATGAACTCCACAGGTTGGTAGGTGCCCAATATGCAACTGGAGATCAGTGGAGGAATAACTCCAAAAAGAATGAAGAGACGGAGCCAAAGCAAAAACAACACAACCTGGTTGTGGATGTGACTGGTGATGGAAGTAAAGTCCAATGCTGTAGAGAGCAATATCACATAGGCACCTGGAATGTTAGGTCCATGAATCAAGGTAAATTGGAAGTGGTCAAACAGGAGATGGCAAGAGTGAACGTAGACATTTTAGGAATCAGCAAACTAAAATGGACTGGAATGGGTGAATTTAACTCAGATGACCAGTATATCTACTACTGTGGGCAAGAATCCCTTAGAAGAAATGGAGTAACCATCATGGTTAACAAAAGAATCTGAAGTGCAGTACTTGGATGCAGTCTCAAAAATGACAGAATGATCTCGATTCGTTTCCAAGGCAAACCATTCAGCTTCAAAGTAATCCAAGTCTATGCCCCGACCAGTAATGCTGAAGAAGCTGAAGTTGAACTGTTCTATGAAGATCTGCAAGATCTTCTAGAACTAACACCCCAAAAAGATGTCCTTTTCATTATAGGGGACTGGAATGCAAAAGTAGGAAGTCAAGAAATGCCTGGAATAATTGGCAAATTTGGCCTTAGAGTACAGAATGAAACAGGGCAAAGGCTAGCAGAGTTTTGCCAAGAGAACACAGTGGTCATAACACCCTGTTCCAACAGCACAAGAGAAGACTCTACACATGGACATCACCAGATGGTCAATACCAAAATCAGATTGATTATGTTCTTTGCAGCCAAAGATGGAGAAGCTCTATACAGTGAGCAAAAACAATCTGGGAGCTGACTTGGCTCAGATCATGAACTCCTTATTGTCAGATTCAGACTTAAATTGAAGAAAGTAGGGAAAACCACTAGACCATTCAGGTATGACCTAAATCAAATCCCTTACAACTTTACAGTGAATTGATAAATAGATTCAAGGGATTAGATCTGATAGACAGAGTGCCTGAAGAACTATGGACAGAAGTTTGTGACATTGTTCAGGAGGCAGTGATTAAGACCATTCCCAAGAAAAAGAAATGCAAAAAGGCAAATGTTGTCTGAGGAGGCCTTACAAATAGCTGTGAAAAGAAGAGAAGTGAAAGGCAAAGGAGAAAAGGAAATATATACCACATTGAATGCAGAGTTTCAAAGAATAGCAAGGAGAGAGAAGAAAGCCTTCCTCAGTGATCAGTGTGAAGAAATAGAGGAAAACAACAGAATGGGAAAGACTAGAGATCTTGTCAAGAAAATTAGATACCCAAGGAACTTTTCATGCAAAGATGGGCACAATAAAGGACAGAAATGATACTGAAGGACAGAAATGATACTAACAAAAGCAGAAGATATTAAGAAGAGGTGGAAAGAATACACAGAAGAACTCTATGAAAAAGATCTTAATGACCCAGATAACCACGATGGTGTGATCACACACCTCCAGCCAGACATCTTAGAGTGCAAAGTCAAGTGGGCCTTAGGAAGCATTACTATGAACAAAGCTAGTGGAGGTGACGGAATTCCAGTTGAGCTATTTCAAATCCTAAAAGATGATGCTGTTGCACTCAAGATGCCAGTAAATTTGGAAAACTCAGCAGTGGCCACAGGACTGGAAAAGGTCAGTTTTCCATTCCAGTCCCTAAGAAAGGCAATGCCAAAGAAGGCTCAAATGACGAGTGCACGATTGCACTCTTCTCACACGCTAGCAAAGTAATGCTTAAAATTCTCCAAGCCAGGCTTCAACAGTACATGAACTGTGAACTTCCAGATGTTCAAGCTGGATTTAGAAAAGGCAGAGGAACCAGAGATCAAATTGCCAGCATCTGTTGGATCACTGAAAAAGCTAGAATTCCAGAAAAATATCTACTTCTGCTTTATTAACTATGCCAAAGCCTTTGACCATGTGGATCACAACAAACTGTGGAAAACTCTTCAGGAGATGGGAATACCAGACCACCTGACATGCCTCCTGTGAAATCTGTATGCTGGTCAAGAAGCAACAGTTAGAACTGGACATGGAACAACAGACCGGTTCCAAATCTGGAAAGGAGTATGTCAAGTCTATATTGTCATCCTGCTTATTTAGCTTATATGCAGAGTATATCATAAGAAATGCCAGACTGGATGAAGCACAAGCTGGAATCAAGATTGCTGGGAGAAATATCAATAACCTTAGATATGCAGATGATACTACCCTTATGGAAGAAAGAGAAGAACTAAAGAGCCTCTTGATGAAAGTGAAAGAGGAGAGCGAGAAAGCTGGCTTAAATCTCAACATTCAGAAAACTAAGATCATGGCACCTGGTCCCATCACTTCATGGCAAATAGTTGGGGAAACAGTGAGAGACTTTATTTTTGGGGGCTCCAAACTCACTGCAGATGGTGACTGCAGCCATGAAATTAAAAGATCCTTGCTCCTTGCAAGAAAAGTTATGACCAACCTTGACAGCTTATTAAAAAGCAGAGATGGTGTGATCACTCTGCTTTTTGCCAACAAAGGTCTGACTAGTCAAAGCTATGATTTTTCCAGTAGTCATGTATGGAAGTGAGAGTTGGACTATAAATAAAGTTGAGTGCCGAAGAATTGATGCTTTTGAACTGTGGTGTTGGAGAAGACTCTTGAGAGTTCCTTGGACAGCAAGGAGATCCAACCAGTCCATCCTAAAGGAACTCAGTCCTGAATATTCATCAGAAGAACTGATGCTGAAGCTGGAACTCCCAATATGGCCACCTGATGTGAAGAACTGACTCATTGGAAAAGACCCTGATGGTGGGAAAGATTGAAGGCGGGAGGAGAATGAGATGACAGAGGATGAGATGGTTGGATGGTATCACTGACTCAGTGGACATGAGTTTGAGTAAACTCTGGGAGTTGGTGATGGACAGGGAGGCCTGGCATGCTGCAGTCCATGGGGTTGCAAAGAGTCGGACACGACTGAGCAACTGAACTGAACTTGAAAGATTTTGAGCATGACCTTGCTAGCATGTGAAATGAGTGCAATGGTGCAGTAGTTTAAACATTCTTTGACATTGCCCTTCTTTGGTATTGAAATGAAAACGGACCTTTTCCAGTCCTGTGACCCTTGCTGAGTTTTCCAAATTTACTGGCATCTTGCATGCAACACTTTCACAGCATCATCTTTTAGGATTTGAAATAGCTCAACTGGAATTCCGTCACCTCCACTAGCTTTGTTCATAGTAATGCTTCCTAAGGCCCACTTGACTTCACATTCCAAGATGTCTGGCTCTAGGTCAGTGATCACACCATCATGGTTATCTGGGTCATTAAGATCTTTTTCATATAGTTCTTCTGTGTATTCTTTCCACCTCTTCTTAATATCTTCTGCTTTTGTTAGTATCATTTCTGTCCTTTATTGTGCCCATCTTTGCATGAAAAGTTCCCTTGGTATCTCTGATTTTCTTGACGAGATCTCTAGTCTTTCCCATTCTGTTGTTTTCCTCTTATTTCTTTGCATTGTTGACTTAGGATGGCTTTCTTCTCTCTCCTTGCTGTTCTTTGGAACTTTGCATTCGGAAGTGTATACCTTTCCTTTTGTCTTTTGCCTTTCACTTCTCTTCTTTTCATACCTGTTTGTAAGGCCTTCTGAGACAACCACTTGCCTTTTTAATTTCTTTTACTTGGGGAGGTTTTCATCATTGCCTGCTGTACAATGTTACGAACCTCCATCTATAGTTCTTTAGGTACTCTTATCAGATCTAATCCCTTGAATCTATTTGCTATTTCTACTGTATAATCCCTTAGGATTTGTTATGTTTAAACCAGTCGTTTTAAGGCTTAACTTGGTACAGTGGAAAGCATAGCTTTTTGCTTTTGGTTAAGCTGTTTTTTAAATTATTCTTGGTTTGGCATAGGCATAATTATCTCTTCCGCATTGCGGATAAAAAGGAAAAATCTGTTTTAAGAAAATATTTATATGCAGTGTTGTGTTCCAGTGTGGGGGCTGATGTCCTTGATCTTAGGAATCCTGCCTGCCTCGCATCTAGTCTTTGTATCTCTGAGTCGTGTTGAGACTAACTGAAGAGCTGTTGATAATGAACATGTAAGATTACCACTCATCTTCTCCCACTTTTTGTGCCTCCCTAGGTACATGGACTGTATCGCACAACAGGTGCTAGTTTTGAGAAGGCCCAACAAGAGTTTGCAACAGGTGTGATGTCCAACAAAACTGTCCAGACTGCAGCCGCAAATGCAGCTTCAACTGCAGCAAGCAGTGCAGCTCAGAATGCGTTCAAGGGTAACCAAATTTAGAGAGTCTTCCGACAATGCACTGTTACCTTTTGATTGTACTTTTTTCTCTAGTTACTGTATTCTATAAATTTTTTTTTCCCGAACACACAGTACACACAGCACGTATATTTCCTAATATCTTGTGCATGGGCTAAAACCAGAAAAACTTCCTCGTCTTATTATTTACCTGACAGTTTCTCAATAGTTCAGTGCCCCTTGCAGAAAAAATAGTACATACAAAGTAAATATTCTCCATGTTTTTTGGGGGATGAATATTCAGCGAATTATTTCAGTGGTGCCACACTGAAATTAACATGGCACTTACTAAAAAATGCACTTAGTACTTGCTGCAGTCCTTCTTTCAAGAATCTTAGACATAAAAATTTGAGCAGGAAGGCAATGCTTCATTCCTTTTCCTTATTTATATTGAAAAAAATAGGACATCAGAGATTTAGGGACTTTTAAATTGGCTTGCTTTTTAGCAGTTTCAGTCACCAGTGAAGAGCCTGTGTGCATTTCAAAGCAGATAATGTAAATTTTATCTTTTTATTTTCTTTTTTAGAGTAGTTGATATTTTGATAATCAATCTCTGATCTTGCATGGATACCATGTTTCTTAAAAGAATTAGTATTTTGGGTTATGCACTGCTTATGGTTGTAGGATTGGGTACTTTATAGAATCATAGAAATGATTTTCTGTAATACTTTCTTTTAAATAAAAATGTACTGGGATGTAATATGAGGATATAGTATAATATGCAGTGCATTATCCAAAAAAAAGTAGATAATTGGTGGAATAGGATGTAGTGATGATAATACCTTTTTGTTTTTAATTTTCAGTATTCATGCCATAGTAAAATATTACTGTTTGGAAACTTTGGTATATTCTTGTGGCTACTCTTTCTAATTGAACTGAGATTGTGTTTGGCAGCTCTCTTTTGGGGTATGCTTGTGTAATTTTTAACAGAGGTGTTAAAGTCTAGCCTAACTCCATGTCCTAAAAGAACATAACAGTATTTAAGATATTTTTCTTTTAGCCTCTCATGTCCAGTTGGCATTAAAAATAAAAAGACCCTGGTACTTCACTAGAATCCCTAATGCACCTCAGTCTTTGAATTTTTGAGACTCACTGAACACACTAAAATCTGTAGCAATAGAAAAAATAAAACATTTAACTTGAACCAAGCAAGAAAATACAGATATAACTGAATGCATTAATTACAAACATAATCATGTTAAATTGTTACTATGCAGCACAGGACTTCATTCTTATAGTATACTTGGATTAAAACTTTGAATCATTTTAAATAACTGATTAAATGCCTCAAAGACACTTGTAAAGTCATGATACTGTTGTTTTGGAAGTCATTAGCAAACCTCAGATTGCAGAATAATGAGTATGTTTTATTCAATTTGATTTAAAGGAAGGGTAGTCTGTTGGATTATATTATTTGATACTTAAAAATCAGCTGGGTGTAGATGGTTAAATCATTTTTATTCTTCCCCCCAAATTTGGAGTTAAAATGAGTTTCATCCTAGGGGTAGGATGGTAAATTCTCGTATTTATGAAAGAAGCTTTGTGTGATGCTAGATATAACTCAGATTCATCCAGATGGTGTTTACATTTGATTTATTTGGGACTTTGTTGAAGTAATATACTTGGAAGATATTTCTTTTATTCTGATGAAAATAGGATTCAGAGTATGAATTTAAAGCTGTTTTTATGAATATTTCTGATCAGTGATAATCTCTACCTACTTTCTCAACCAAATAAGCCCGTTCAAGTTTTTTAGAGCCTATAATCTTACTGAAAAATGTTTCATCAGTATGTTTGTTGAGTGTGGATTTTACAAATATTCAAAACATTAACCACAAAATACAACAAAAGCACTTATGTCTGTCATTATCTTTCAAGTTCCTTTTGTTTCTCCTTAAACTACAGATGAAAACTTTATCATAGAGACTTTTGAAGAATACTGAGATATCAGTACTTTTCTTCAAGAATTATGAATGCTTCTCTCTGTTCTGTAGAAATCCTCTATTGCTAAGTAGCAAAGAATAATTACAACCAACAGTACCTTTTTTGTTTGGATGGCGGAAGTGTTGTTTTAAATTCCAGTTATTTGGGTTAATACAAGCTTAATAAAGAGAAAAATGTTTTTTAAAAACATAAATGTGCATTAAAATGATGGCATTGCTTAACAGTTTGATAAAGTAGAGGGGTTTTTAATTCTTACAATCTCTATTCTCTTAACAATTATTAGTAAATAGTCACATTTTCACTCAGTAAAAGATTGGCATTTGTTAGTGTTTTATATTTAATATTAGCATTACCCAGTATCACAATCATGAAATGGTCTTCACATTGTAAGGAGCCACGTCAGTTTTCAGTTTGTAGTATTGTTTTGGCTATTTTATTTCAAACAAAGTTTGAACACTGGAAAATCATTGCTCAGTGGTTTTTAATTTGGAACTTGGATTATTTATCTAAGGATGTTTGTATATTTTGTCAACGAGTAATATTGCGCTGCCATTACGGTGATTGTCATGGTTCTATATAAATGCCCTCCATCTGTCCCTCTAATGTTGCATGTTTTCAGTGGTTTGAAAGTTTTGTATATTTATTGTATTAACACAGAGTGTCATAAAATAAAATGCTGTTTACTGGATGTTTGTTTGTGTAATTTTAAATACTGTATTAGCACCTCAGAGGCAGTAATTATACAGAGAGCTCAATGTATATAGAAATACCACATTTGATTTTTAAAAACGACATGACAGTTTTTCTGTTGCTTTAGACTTTTGTAGGTAGTGGAACATGAGATTCACTAGTTAAATAGTTTGACCACTTTAAGGTCAAAATACACAGACTAGAAGCTAGATTCAAAACAGAAAACCTGTTTTGTGGTCCAGACCTTTCCTTGTGGGTTACCACGGATGCCTCTGTACTAGTATTGTATTGATTGGATTGAACTTGTTTTCTGTTTCCCAACCTCACTACCTGTTGTTGTTTTATGTACTGATGAAAGTACCAATTTGTGTATTGTTAGATTTTTCATTTGGTTATCTAAAGAGGATATAAAAAACATAGTCTAAAAAAGTGCTCATGGTGAATCTTATTTGAGAAATTCATGTTAAATTAAAATAGGAACAGCATTTTCCGTTTTCTGGGTGTTACCTAAAAGTGACTTTGGATTTTCATTGGATATAGGCCTTTTGTAAATCATGTTGATATAATGTATGGTTTGCATTTTAGAGGGAGTTATGTTTAATTATGTTTTATTTGTTTCTGTAAATCATTTGTAGTAGATAATGCTTTTTATAGTTATTGCTTTATCTTTTTCTGAAAACACTGGCATTAGCACCTAATTTTGCATTTTTATTGGTAAAAATCTACATTAACTGTTTACATACAGAATCTGTTACATTTTTTGTGCAATTTTCCCTTATTAGAATTACTGTGCTGTCACTCACTATTTCACTGTATCTTCTTCCATTTTTTCCTTAAGCTAAATGTTTAAAGGAATTTACTGATTCCTTGTGATTAAGAACTTTAGAGGTGAAATAAAAGCGGTTAATGTAAAAATAATTGAGGATGTTTAAAAATCTGTACTTTGATAGATTTTTCAAGTACCATAGTATAAGTTTATTTAGAGTAGAATTGTATGCTTTAAACACTAGAATTGTTTCTAATTCTTGTTTGTTAAACTAAAAGGTTGTAACTCAGTGGTTAAATATTATGGAAAGTGAAGTATTTCTACTAGAATTTTAGGGTACATTTTATACAACAGCATGCTTTTTGTAAGGATGAGTATTTTTAAACTTTAAGGTTTATCACAGTCTATAGAAAGATAGAAAGGAATCTGTAGAAAATTTCTAAGCCAGCCAGATGTTGCCACTAATCTATCCTAGATAACTACAATAGATATCCTTGATTAGAAGCAAAATAGGGAAAGGCTCCCCTCTCGTGTTCTTACCCTTCTTGTGGGCTTCATATTTACAGTTTAACTGTGGTTTTGATAAGACAAAGCCTTCAACTTAGAGAATTTTCATCAGCACTGTTTATGTTTTCAAATGGCAAGGGACATAGGAGCTAGCCTGTAACAGTGCAGTGAGTGTTAAATTTTAAGATTATCCAAATCTTGATTTATTTTTCAGCTCATAACTTTCTGGAGTTGGCATGGCTGATGGTGTAGTTAAAATTCTTCTGCCACTGAAACCCATTTTATCTTTACTGGAGAGAGAAAGTCATTAATCCTCTTCTGCCTTATAGTGTTTCATATGTTGACTGTTACCTTCTGTACATTTAAACAGTTGAATTTGTAGAACCATAGCATGCACATTTTATTTAACTCTTTGTTTTATAGTACTTAGCTTTAATCTTAGAATTCCTGTCCTAGAATTCCTGCAGAACTCTTTAAAAATTTTGTGGGCCATTAATTCTCAAGATAAATCATGGTCCTGAGATGTTGTTACCATGAGAGTTTATAATGTTATTCAGGTGTCTGAGAGCTAGGGAGAAGATGCCCTGAATAACTGTGTTTTTCCTGGTGGTTACAGAAGCTCCTACAACATTATTTTCTCCTACACAGAAACAGCCCACTGGGCACACGCCTCCCTCCAGCTGATGCTTTCTAGTATGAGGGACATAGGTGTCTGCTGCAGACTGCTGAAAAATATGGAAAATAAGTGAGAAAACTATATGTAGTTTTTATCTTCTAGAGATACCACTGTTAATGTTTGTTGTATTTTTTCCATTCTTTTTGTATACATACATATTTTATACAGTTAAGGGGTATAAATAATGGGAATTTTTGTCCTGTTTTTCCCTCACTTGGTATTATGTCATAATGACCTGCTAGTTAAGCTTTTAAAAGAAATTAATATTACATTTCATATAAATTTAAAAAATATTTACAGCAAAAGGAGTTACACTGGCTCATAATTTTATACCCACAGATAGCTACTGTTAAAATTTGGTTCATTTCTTTCCGTCAATTTTCTGGGAAGACCACTTTTCTCTCTAATATTAAGGAATAAGATTTCCCTCTACAGCCTTGTAATTGGTCTTTTAAGGATGTCTGTCTAGCTCTGACAAACCCCGTTTCTTTGGACCCCTGAAGACCACACTGGCACTGGATGTCACCTGGCCATAGTGGACTCATACATGGCTCATTAAATTTTTACTCTGAAAGTAGATTTGTCTAGAATTATACTGTTTCAGAGTTGGGCCATGTGGATAACCATATTCTGCCAAGACTTCGAAAGAGTTACTAGAAAACTGACGTGTGATGGAAGTGGAGAATAAAGCAGACATGCAAAAGAGGTAGGGTAGCCAAGGTCTTCCCAGCTTTGTTTCCTCTGTGAGGCCTGACTGCGCACCCCTATTCTGCTGGCTGGGTATTACATTCTCCAAGTAATACTCTTATCTTTTTCTCCCTGAGCTATCTTGAGCCGATTTCCTATGACTTTTTTACTAGAGAATTTTAACTTACACAGTGGTTTGTAATCTTTTTTCCAATTCTGATATAAATATGTTGAATTTTTTGTATGATGAATTAGTTCTGTAACAGTGGCTGTATAGATACCTTTATATGCATGTGTCACACGTTATTTTTCAAATCCTGTTACTCTCTTAGGTTCTGAATTTCAATTTTTTTAAATTATAAATAACTTACCAAGGAATATATTATTGCTAAATTGGGGACCCAAGCTTGTGTTCTTGCCTTAGGACAATATGCTTGGTCAAAGCGTAAGTATAGATTTTTATGATCTTTGATGTGCATTGCCAAATTGCTCTCCAGAAAACTGTATCAATTTATGCCTCCATCTCCGTCTTCATTTACACTGTGCCGTGATTGGATGTTCCTTTTCTAAGAAGGCTTTTCCATCAATAGGGTTTAACAAATAATTGGAAGGTTTTCTGAGCATTGTGGTTTCCCACAGATGATGGGCTCAGCTGATACTCCTTGTTTATAAATAGGAGTGACCATGTATCTTGTATCTACAGAGGAATCTTCCACTTGCTGAAAGCCCTAAGCTAAAGATGACTAGTACAGGATGGAAAAAATTTGCTGGCCAAGGTAGCCAAGCCATTGAGCCTCTCTAGGTAAAAACTAGATTGGGTCATGTTTATTCTTCACAATTTTTAGGACAACGCTTCATTTTTAAGATCAACTCTAAATGATATTAGTCTGGACAGAAGATTCTTTTAACTTTTTTCTAAAAATAACATACCATTGGGGACTTTCTATATATCAGAAACTATACTAAATGCTTCACATAAGTTGGTCTTAACCCTCACACCAAGCCTATGCTGGAATTTCTGTTTCTGGGCCCTGTTTTATAGAGGAATAGGAAATTATCCCAGTCACTCAGTGAGTGGTGGTGGTGGGCAGGGGAGAGGCAGCCAGGCGCAGGTCCCCTGACTCTTGCCAAGTGTGGGGTTGCTTCCATAACCCAGTGCCACCTTTTTCCAGTTTTCTCTTTTCCATTTTCCACATTTCCAGTAATTCATATCCATCCTTTAGGGACAATGGACTCTAGAAAACAATTCAGTAATCAAGAAAAAAAGTACAGCGTGTATTTTTGAAAATCTCCAGACCAAGGCCTACCTCCACAACATGTGGGTAAGTACCTGCTGCCTGCTCTTCACAGCAGTGCTGACTTCCTCAATGGTCTTTGGTATTTGTGTGTGTGTGTGTGTGTGTGTGTGTGTGTGTGTGTGTGTGTGTTTGGAGAAACTTAGGTTGAAAGCAAACCCTTATTTGTCATATTAACTATGAAGAAAATAGGCCCCTTATGTAATCATAATGTAATCATAATCTTATTCTAGATGAGAGATTATTTATAATTTCTTTTAATGGAAGTATAGTTGAAAAGTACAATTTTGTGTTTATGCTATGCAGCAAAGTGACTCAGTTATACAAGTATATACATTTTAAAAAATACTCCTTTTCCATATGGTTTATCCCAGGATATTGAATATAGTTCCCTGTGCTATATACAGTAGAACCCTGTTGTTCAGAGATTGTTTATAATAAAACTATCATTTTTTATCACTGTCATATACTTGGTGAATTTTTAATGCTGTTCTCAGGATTAAGCAAATTGAGATATATGTTGTCATCTTGGAAAGTATGAAAAATTACCAGGTTTTTCTCTGAAAGGGAGCAGTGTTTTCATCAGTTATCATCTTATGGCGTGGCTTTTTTGGAGTTAAATTTGGAAGTTATTCTGAGAGTTTAGTATGCAGATGTTGGTGTCTCCTTGGGGTTTGTATTTGTTTTCTCACTCTGTCATGGGTAGAAAGAAACTACAGCTGTTGGAGAATGTTGTCTTTGGTGTCAAACCTGTATTTGAACTTTGGCTTTGCCACTTACCAGCTTTTTCATGTGGGATAAACTACTTAACCTCAGTTAAGTTACTTGCGTGACAGTTAATACATCTATAAAATTAGGATATTAGTTTCTACTCATAGGGTTTTGATGAATAAGTGAATTAAAAAGGAGTGCTTAGCATAGTGCCTGCCCATGAAACATGTATAAAGGTTAAAAATTCTTACTGCTGTCCATGTTGAAGATTCCCAAGTCTCTGTCACCCAGCTGGTCTCTCCACCGTGTATTTCTAGCTGCACATGGGACTTCATGTTGGCAGCCTGGGCTGAACCTTCATGCCTTCACTGTCTCAGTCCCTGCTGGGTTCCTGATCTAGGTGAAGGCACCGCTTTCTGCCCAGTGCCCAAAGCATCTTAGACTCCCTCCCCTACTCCCCAGACTGCTTCTAATCAGTCCCCAAGCTGTCCCTTCTTTCTCCCTAACGTCTCTTCGTCTCATTGTCTTCACTATCTCCTGCCTTCATTCGGGCCTCCTTGTCTTAAGGATAGTTTAGTGGTTTCTCCCAAACATATGGCCTTGGTGGACTGCTTGTACAGATACTAGATTTTTCAGGATATTTGACTATATAAAGTCAAAGAGCTACTAAGAGCTACAAGTTATTTGATTTTTCTTTTCCATGTGGTTTTACTACTTCCTCTTATTCATTTATGCTTTTATTTACATCCTGTGTATCTAAGCAAAGCGAGCAGGTTGTGTCTTAAAGACTTATCTTGGAGAACTCTCCAGGGTGAGGAGGAAGCTGCAGTGAAGAAGATAGCAGGGGCACCCACAGATGGCCACAACAGTGTGACTAGGCAACCAATGGGGCCTGAAATGAAGACAGTACCGGCTGCTTTAGAGAGGAGGCTAGAAATCTGCTTTGAGGCTTTTACCCTTTAGTGTTTGGGAGTAAAAGAAAGGTACTGAATGATTGGAAACTACTGAAATAACTCCCTTAAAGGAAATGTCCGGGAGAGGTGTCAAGACTGTTACTATGTTAAGCAGAGATTTCTAAGGGGAGCTAGGAATGAGTTGAATGCAGTGTGTTCCGGGAAGATCAAGCCATGGAAGATCAAACTGGTAGCAAAATTGCTAAGTAAAAACTCAGTGTGAAATGTGAAGCACAGGTGTGGGTTGCCCAGCCTGTGCTGAAATTTAAAGTCAGGGTCCTTTCTCTTGTGGATTAACTTTTGAGAACGATGTAGTAACAGCTGAGAAAGCAACTGAAAATGTCCAGTTTCACTTGGATTATTTAGATTGTAATTTGTTTGGAAAAAACTTGCCTTTATTGATTTGGGTAATTTTGTCAGCTTTTAATGTTGATTCCTGTTAGAAATCTGGCACATGTCAGGAATGTTAAAATGTCTCAAATGCTTAGAAGCCAAAGCATACAGTAGTGTCAGCTGTCACAGGCCCTAGATCAAGAAAATAAAGCTATTTTTGTATGTTCTAAGTTCTTCAGGTGATATGGAGCGTTGAATGAGTTTATGAAAAGGATTGTTCGTGTCTTGAGTTTACATCTAGTTTGTTTCTAGATGAAGCTTTTTATGGGCAGGATTACCTTCAGGAAATGTGAATGTGTATTGCTCCATGATTGGCTTTTAATTGTGGTATTCTTGTTGGAAGAGGAGAACGTGTCCTTCAGTTGACTTTTCCCTTGTTGTACACATTTCTTTACATTATATTCATAATACTTTGAAGTATTTCCATATTCCTTCAAAATTTAGATAACTGTATAGCACATGAGAGGGTTTTTATTTTTATTTTTTCCTATTTATAATTACATCAGTGCTTCTCAGGGGAAGAAATATATACTTCAAGTTAAAGCTAACCTCAGGTAGGTGTATATATTTTATTAGTGAATGGCAGAGTTAAAACACTTGAATATCTTATCACCAGTATTACATATGTTAATGTTAGAAATTTGGTAGATATTCTCTTGATCAGATTATACACATCATATTGAAATAATGAGACTTGAAAGAATCAGAATAAGTTTGCAAAATCTGGTTTAATTCATATCTGGGAAGGGTAGGGAGCATGTGGTGAAAATACATATGCACAGGAACCTAATCAATGCTAGACAAATAATGTATTAGTTTACAATAGGATGACCAGAAATTCGAAGGCTCTGATTGAGTCCGTCAGTGGTAATACAGTTTTACATTTGGCTCAAGTGGTTGTTGAATAATATCAAGTGGTGCCAAGTTCCTCCAGAGCACCTCATGACCCCCCAGCCTTGGAAGGCGTTTCACCACAGTCTCAGAAGAAATCCCAGTCGTGCCTTTCTTGTGCTGCCCCGGTGCAAGTGCAGGCCTGGGATTTCCAGGGGCCATGTGTTATTGCACAGGGAGGTCTGTTCTAAGCAGACCCTCATGGCTGAGAAGGTGTGAGACTGGCCCTTAAGTAGTGTCTGGCGTTAACGTGGTCTGCCAAAGCAGGTTAAGGAAGAACTCCTTAGTGGTCGTGTGCCAGCTAGAGTTATCACGCCAGCAGAAGAGGCAGCACGGCAGCTTCACATTTCACATGAAAGACTAGCATTAACTGGGCCTGGCTTGCTGGCGTGACTTTTCACATAAATCTAGTGATTATTTTAATTTAGACCCAGGGAAAGATGATTCCATACCAGTCTTTTCTTCACATAGGTCTGTGTAGCATTAGAATTGTTCTGGGCTAATGACTAGGCCATGAAGGCAAAATGTTTTAACTCTCCCTTGCCAAAACAGAAACAGTCTCTGTTCTGATTCCTGTCCAGTTCCCCCAAAAACAGAACATACATACACCTTTTTTGTTATTGCACATCTCTCACACAGACTCGTGTATGTATAATATATATATATATATATTTTAAATATGCTACACACATTTAAAAAAAGGATTATGGCACTTTACAGAATACATGCTTAACAAAGATCATTACACCACAGATGTTTGATAAGTATACAAAAACTCTTACACAATTCATGTAAATTGTTGAATTAGCACACAGGTTTAAAGAATCCACAGAATCCAAAGCAAACATTTCTGCCTTCTTGGAGTTCATTGAGGAAGCCCAGCCCCATCACAAAACTTGAAGCACAAATGCAGGTAAAAAATAAATAAGACTTTTTCTGGTAGTAGTGATGGTACAGGTATATTAGATTTTTAGACTGAGGCAATTATGTGATTGATAGAATTTTATTAGAAAAATAGATGTAGGTCAATGATTGTCTAATTGTTTTCAATCTGTTTCTAACACAGTCCTCCCATTCAGTGGTTTTTAAACAGCCATGCAGTTTTCATCTAGGCTAGCATGATTTTTATATTCCATTTATCCTAACTGAAGCCTGGCTAAATGGACTTGCAGGTTCAAAAGGCCCACGTTTACCTTTTTACTCTTTCTCTGCTAGAGAGATTTCATCTGTGCTCTGCCTGACAAATCAGTGTTTTAAGTAGTTTTTAATGGTTTGGGGTTTTGTGTGTGTGCGCATGTACTTTTTCTGGTCTTCTGTGACATTCAGACTGATGAAGTAAACACTGTCAAGTGACCTTCTTCTGACCAAGAGAGGGCACATTTTCACTTATGACTTGTTATTAGAGTGATCTAGGGATGTACCTCCACCCCGCCTTAGTGGAAAAGCAGTCGGGCAGTAAAGATAATGGACATGCTCAGAGGCTCCTCCAGGCTTATGACTTGTCTGGGAGGAGAGTGAGAGTGTAAAATCAGAGTTATAACATAGGTTCTCTATGTTGTATAGAAGGAAAAGTGAACCTTGTGATAAATTTAAGAAAAAAATGTGTATTTTTAATCAAAATTATTTGCCTGGTGGAGGGAACTTTATTTTTTTTATTAATGAAAATAATTTCTGAGTGTTAAAAAGGGATAAGTATGACAGCATCAGGACTTTGTGCGTCCCTATCTGGCAGGGACAGGAGCCCTGTTCGGTGGCCACCATCACCTACGCAGGTCTTGTTTCCTGAGTCCGGATGGCAGGCTGCCGTGAGCACACATATTTACCCCTTTGCTTTTTTGAAAAGAGTCACAGATGTACACTTTGCTTATTCTCAGTTTTGGTCTAAGAATGGTGAACTCATTAAAGGCTGCTTCCTGGCCCCCGCCGCCCCAATACCTCTCTTGCCCTTTAGGTCATAATCTGTGAGATAAAATGGTTTCTGGCACAGGCCAATGGCCAGACTGGAATAAAACTTTAGTTCTCCATCCCATCTATGTATTAATATAAAGCAATTACTTGTTCTGCAGCAAGGCATGGTTTTCAGACTCACACAGCTTTAAGATGATTAACTCAGGGCAGGGTTGTAAGATCTGAATCAGGATTCTTCTTTGGTGCTTAGCACACAATACCTTGCCCAAACAAGGTTCATTAGTTATTTGTTAAATTTTCAAAACAAAGCAAGCCCTCAAGTAAGCAGATTCATAAGCCTAAAGAGACCCATACTTTTAATCCTTCCAGAAATTTGGTGGATCCATCCCATTTGCTTAAGTTGTAAGGAAGTGTTTCTGTAGCATCCTGCCATTCTGAAGTTCAGGGTAATATCAGACTAGGTTCCTTTTGGTCCCTTTGATCATTCCAGGGTAAGGTTGAAGTGATGGCTAATACCATTTTCCTGAATCAGTTATTGGTGACTTATAGAAACTAGATTAAAAGCCCCTGGATCCTTTTTAATAGTGGTGTTTCATTCTTTCTGTAAACAGTTGCAGGCAGGTGCTAGGAGCTTGATTGAGCTCTCATTTATGCATGAACCTTCTACCCTATGCTTTCCTGAGAATGAAGCCTTTGCTGTAAACTCACCAGTTAGAGCAATTTAATGTTATTTGAGTCTGCGTCCAGGACCAACACCAGTAACTAGAGAAACGTAACTCCTGTGACCAGCTCCTTGTCATCTGCTGCCGCTGGGGGCGGGAACACGCCGGGTGCTTCCTGGTTACTGCACAGGGGGGAAAGCTCTCCCCGCAAGGGCTGAGATTTGGGTACGCTCTCTGAGTGAGCCACAGCAGCCTGGAGACCTGGGTCCCTGGAAGGAGGAAACAGGTTTCCTCCGGCAGTCAAAACGCAGGCCTAGCCCTCGGGGAACAAGGGATTTCTGGTGGCAGAGGAGACTGGGCCAGTACTGGTGCTACACCTGGGAAGGGGAGTGACTGTCTCTACTAATAGGACTCTGTCTGTGCTTTTATTCTCATGGTGGGACAGGTCCTCATCCTTTCTCTCCTCAAATTTCTAGACTCTCAGAGTGACAGTTCAGTGGACCCACCTGACTCTGGCGTTCAGCCTAGAGTAAGTCCCACAGTAGAATTCCACACTGTCCCTGCTCAGGTCAGCTAAGCGAGAGGCAGTGTCTTGGTGTCCCCGGGAAATGTGCAGTCTTCACTGTGGACCCCAGAGGAGACAGTGTGAAAGAACACAAGGAAACAAAGGACCCCCACACCAACCTCACCCTGAGGCAGAGATGCACGCAACCTCAAACCGCCTGCAGATCTGGCCTGTGGTCTTGTCTGTTATCAGAGAACCTGTTGCTTTTATGGTTCAGATCATCATCCTTCATTGAGCCTTGGGGGGAAATGGGGTCCAACAGAACGAAACTCCACGTCAGGGCTTGTGTGCTGTTTTCTCGTTCCATCTCTTACGATGTGCACCGTGACCCTCACGTGCAGTGCTCGGAGTGGCTGGACGCGGCCTGCCGTCGGTCCTGGGAGGCTGTGGAATGTGGCTTCGGTAGATAAAGGCTAGTTCTTCACTTGACCCAAGTGACGGAACCAGAAGTGAAGTGTTTCACAAGGTTACGGCGAGCAAGAAAATGGCGCTGATGTCTCTTCCAAGCTAAAGGAGGCAGATGAGGTTTTTCCCCTCTTCGATTTCTTCCTGTACTTTGTCACTGGAGGTGGCGATCTCCGCTTGGGCGGAGAAGACAGCACAAATGAAGGTGAGCACCGTGCCCCCGATGGCGGTATAGAAGGCCCAGCCCAGCGAGCAGTCTCCAGGTTTGTAGGCCGACGCGTAGTGTCCGCAGTAGCCTATGGCCTTCTGACAGCCCCAGCCAGCGGGGTAGAGTATCAAGCCCAGGATGAGGAAGAGGCCTGCAGGTCAGAAGAGAGAACAGATGAAGACCCCGTGGCGAGTGAGTGAGTGTGTGACGTTGTGTTTGATGCGCCTGCTCTGGGCTGTAGTAGCAGAACGATACGAGTCTGCTTCCAGGACCAGACTCAGCGCGTGTCAGTACTGTTCTGTGCAACCACCCTGGCCTGATCCAGATAGTCTCTTTATTAGGAATATTTGTAGCCTTGGGCTTCCTTTGTGGCTCAGCTGGTAAAGAATCCACCTACAAGGCGGGAGACCTGGGTTCGATCCCTGGGTTGGGGAGATCCCCCGGAGAAGGGAACGGCTACCCACTCCAGTGTTCTGGCCTGGAGAATTCCACGGACTGTGCAGTCCATGGGGTCGCAAAGAGAGTTGGACGCGACTGAGTGACTTTCACTTTAGCCTCGTATGTACATGTCAGAATGTGAACCTGCTAGTAATTTCTCTTCTGGGAAAGCGGGTGACTCTGTTACTGTTTCCTCCCCTTCCTTACTGTCTTGCAGTGAGGCAGAGGTTGGCAAACTTACGGTCAAGCAGGGCCTTGTGTTTATAAGTAAAGATTTACTGGCGCACAGCTATGCCTGTCCATCTATGGACTGCCCGTGGCAGTGCAGGAGCAGCACAGTGAGGGAGGTGGTGCGGGCCCTGTGGCCTGCAAAAATCTAAAATATTTACTATCTGGCTTTTGGGAGAAAAAGTTTGCCAACCCCTGCTCTAAGAGAATTCACAGAGAACAAGAGTTAAATGCAAGAGACCAGATCTTAACTTGGGTGTCATGCTTTAAAGATAAGCCCACGAGGGGTCAGTTTGCTGGCATTCGCCAGCAACCAACCTCATACCTAGGACAGTGATTTCTATATTTACATAGACATTCTGAAACCACATGCAAACTTCATGAGAATTTTTTTGTCTGATTGCTTTTAAGTAAGTGCAGCTTTGAGTAGACACTAAGTAGCTCTGTTTCCATTCTGCCGATCCCACCACACTGACACACGAAAGGTCCACTGTTTTTCTATTCCTGCAGCTTTACTGCTCACTGTGTAGTCAAGAGTTACCTTTCTTGCCAGCCCGGGCGGTGGGGAGGCAGGGCACCTTGCCTGCTTCCCCCTCACACAGCAGAAGCTTCTTATAAGGAAGTCCAGATCCCAAGATGACAAAGAAAACTGAGGGACCCCAAATCCTACCCAACAAAACTTTCTTGGTAGAAAGGATGCTGTAAGAAGATGATGGCTTTATTCTTTTGGGTGGGCCAAAAAGCTCATTCATGTTTTCCCATTCGATGGTATGAAAACCCAAACAAACTTTTTGGCCAATGTTATATACAGCAATAAAAGACAGTTTTCTTTGAAAAATGATATCTATATAACCAAGATTATTAATTCATAGACAAAAAGACCTGTGTTTTAGATACACTGGAATAGCAGTTCTATCCTCCTAATTTAAGCTTGACTTTTAATTCTCTTTCCCTACCTTTACTGACCTGGAGAAGGAAATGGCAACCCATTCCAGTATGCTTGCCTGGAGAATCCCATGGACAGAGGAACCTGGTGGGCTACAGTCCATGGGGTCGCAAAGAGTTGGACACGACGGAGCAACTAACTTAATAATCAGGGGAAAGGCCAGGCGACAAAATAGTACCCTTGAAAGAATAAACGAGTCTCCATCTGAACAGACGTGAGTCAGCTGGGGGGATCTAGGATGACTGAGCTAATTCTTCTGTATCTTTAAGGCCTAAGATAAACACTGATTAATCCCCACCGTGTTCCCTGGGAAACCTCGCCCCAGGCACATGGGAGCTGGGAGGTCTCCTCCCCCAGGTCCTGGGTGAACAGGGGTCCCCCCCGCTGGGACCTGTATCAGAGTGCGGAGGCGTGCAACCTGGGGGCAAGGGAGCATTACCTCCGCTTTCTTTAAAAGGCCAGAGTGTGTGTATTTGAACTGTGGCTCCAGTTATTAATTGTACACATCGTTTGTATTATGTGGCTTAAGTCCAATTAGTAAACAAATGCATGTTAACATGATAGGGGCTAGGGCGAGAAGGAGATGGCAGCCCGCTCTAGTATTCCTGCCTGGAGAGTCCCGTGGACGGAGGAGCCTGGTAGGCTACAGTCCACCGGGTCACAGTGAGTCGGACACGACTGGGCGACTTCACTCTTACTCAGCAGCTCCGCTACCCTGTGCCGGGCTCTGGCTTGTCGTCGCTCAGTCGCGTCCGACTCTCTGTAGGATGCACAAAATCATGTGGCGGTTGCAGATCCTTCTGGGAAGTTTTAAAATAAATATCATCAGACCCCTTTGTTCTCAGCAGTCAGGAGCATTTACCCCTGCACTTCTCCTGAGCTGTTCCCTTGCTGGCAGCTCCGGTGAGGGTCCTCAAGTGCTTCAGGCCTGCTTAAAATCCTGTGGTTGCTATTGGCCAGTCGATCTGTGAACCGCAGGGAGACTGTCATAAAAGGGTGCCACGCTTAAGAGTCTTTTGAAAGCCCCAGCTTGATTATAAGCCCCAGGGCCGTCCCCACAGGTGGGTGACAGGAAGCGGCTCCGGTCCCTCTGTGAGTCCCCAGTGCAAGCTCCTTGCACACAGCAGAGCCGAACCGAGCATGGTCAGTGCCGTGAACGCACACGACTAAGCACGAGAAAATCGCCGGCCTTCTGGTGAGCGGGAAGAGACGTTTGTCACCCTGCGAGGTATTTCGAAAAGGCTCCTCCACCAAAGGAATTCCAGAAAGCTTCGTGACGCAGGTGGTCACACAGGCTCCTCACTTCCCGAGGTCCTGACTCCCCACTACTCGTGGGGCACCGGTCCCCAGGTGCTCACGAGCGTTCCCTAGTCACAACCCTCATCCCAGTAGGTTCTTTTTGCCTCCGAGTAAAGTTCTCGAGAAGCCCATAAAGGCTCCCCAGCTCTGAGTAAGCTCCCCAGCCCTGAGGCCCTCTGTGTGTGGTGCTCTCGCCCCTGCTCTCTGCTCCAGCCTCATGCTCCTCTCAGATGACACCACCTCGTCTTCAGGTCCCACCTACTCACAGTTTCAACAGCCTCCCTTCCCCTGACTTGCTACCCCCGTTTCCTGCTTCAGTATTTTTCCTTAGCATTTCTTAGTAACAGTCTATTACCTTGAGTCATATGAAACTATTTGTCCATTTTTTTTAACCTACAAAAATGGTGGTTTCATGTAGCTCAACCTGATATTTCACTTATTTTGACTGTTAATCCATCTTCTCCGTTCTAAACTAAGCTCCACAAAGGCAGGGATTTTTGTACATCTGATTTACTACTAGAAAGCCAGTGTTCAGAACAGTGCCTGGCACAGAGTCGACTCTTAATAAAACACTACTAATGTTAGGGCAGCTTGTTCTGCAATAGAGTTTTTCTGAACCACAGTGCTCTGGAGGAGAAAGAGTAATGTAACCCTGGCAGATGGCAGTCAACAAGAGTGAACCACCCTGGCAGGAAAAGAGATGCAGACTCTTGGTTGGTTGGCTTCCCCTGTCACACTGCCCGTCCGAGGCCTGTGAACCCCAGGGGCTAGAGGCAGACATGTGCCTCAGAGTCCAAACAGGCTTGATGACACCAGCTGCGGGGACAGAATGGGCACATCAGACCACTGGCAAGAGAACGCAGGAAGACACGCACGGAGTCTGCGGCAGATGTGGCGGGTTCCCCGCTCCTCGGTTTGGAGTGCCCCAGGGACCACCAGCGACGTGTGGCTGGACTGAGTTTCATGGAAGAGCCACGCCAGACACTGGTCTCTCTCCCTTGGAAGTGTTAAAAGCAGCAGCTCCTGCAGTGAGGCCAGCCCGTCTCTGGGGCCTTTCCGTCTCCTTGCTTTTTACTGCATCACACCTTCAGGTGTGTGCGTGTGTCTGGAGGGTGACAGAGAAAACGGGACTAGGCCAGTGGGCATCTGCTTTTCTCCTGACTGGCCTCTCTTCCTGGGGCCTGGCTGAGCTGCAGCAGGCCCAGCTGGGAGGAGGAGGAAAGGCATAGAGGATGATGCTGGACCACTGCTCAAGACAACAGCCACGGCTACAGGAAACCTAGCAGTTCAGAGAGCTGGGAACCCCCGCAGCAGCTTCACTCGATGGGATGGTACCCAAGTAGGTACGACTCTCCCCAGCCTTAAGAGAGACCCTCCCCCTTGCAGCCCGTCTTTTCTTGTACCAAGAAGACTTAGAAAGTGCCAGCATATGCTCACCATGGGGTCACTGGGGGGTGATTCAGCCTCATCTGGGGAAGAAAGACATTAACGGAAGTGATGGTCAGGCACTTGGACTACCTTACAGATGCTGCCCCAGCCCAGGTAAGAGACAGCCCTGACAGTTTAGTGAAGCCCACCGTAAGATGCTGGCTGCCATGGGTACCAGCAGTCACAGTGCATCATCCACCGTGTCCCTGTGCCATTTTAGTAATAGTTTCCCTGACCTGGAAGGAGCTTTCAGACTCAACCTGGATACCCAGCCGTTCTAGCCTGCTCCAGAGAAATTTTTAGAGTCTGTGGGCAACATATACACATGGCTCTGGTTTAACTCAAATAATTAGACTTCATGAGCTCTAAAAGGGACAGGGTAGGAGCTGGGTCTCCTGGCTGAGTTTCCAGTGCCTAAAACAAAGAAGGTGCTAAAAAAGAAAATAAATGAAATACGCTGGGAAAAGTAAAGCCACAGTCTTCCTGATCAACAGTCAGCACTGACTATGATTAGACCAGCCACAAAATTATATATCTTAGGGGATTTTCTTGCTGCTGCCCTGAAATCAAATAATATGTTATCAAATATAAGTTTTAATCAAATCTCTTAGGTTGGGGTGGGAAACCTCCATAATCCTGCCAAGCCCCCAATTTTGGAAAGACCAGGAGCTGCTGAATACAATAATGTTTTACTTAGTCTGAAGACGGCCACCTCCAGCTTTAAGAATAGGGGATGCTGTTGGAACGGGGGAGCCGAGTCTGCGCCGCCGCTCACAGCCCGTGAGGGAGGCGTGGGGAAGGCCATGCGGTGACCTCCCAGTCTCCCTGCTGTGTCAGTGCCAGCCCTTCTGCGGCTGTCACGGGACCACCACCCCCTTTCACTACCTGCTGGCCGAGGGAACGGACTCCAGGCGGCCTGCCTTTTGTGGGTCACGCACTGCCTGTCCAGAAGGAGGCCCTTCTCCCTGGCCTGACAAGGGAGAACTAGCACTAATGCACTTGCTTATTGTACAGAGTGGCACGTGCATCTTTGGCCATCATATTCCTGTTTCCTCCTCAGACAGGCTTCCAGACTAAATAGTAAAGACTGACTGGACCTCAGTTCACAAAGAAGAATTTCTAAGGACAGGAAGGAAAGACGGCCATCTGTTATTGCTACCGGCAGTCTGTGGAGAAGCCCCAAAGAAAGGATGCCCACTCAGCCACCACTAGGTCGTAACACGCTCATTCTAAACCTCTGAAATATACTAGAATCTCTGGAGAGCTCACAGCAGACAGGGACTAGCAGATATAGCATCATTCAATAGATCTGGGCTCCAACTAGGTCATCCTGGGGAGTGCCCACTCCCCAAACAAGGGGTGTCTGACCCCTTGGGCACTCATCCACATGGAAATACCCCCCACCCCACATCCTGGCTCACATGTTACCTGTGTGACATCTGTCACCACTTCCTGCCAGAATGTTATTCTCTGTGTTCCCACTGCCCCGTGTACATCCCTCTTCAGCTCTTCCGTGTGTTACCTTTGTGTATTTATTCAACTCAATTTACTGAGCAATACCCTAGCAGGACTCTGAGCCCCTTGAGGGTAGAAAGGCTGGCTCCTTCTGGATTTCTGCCACAATTTTATCTACGCATTTACCATAAACCTATGATGGGTGTGTCACAGTTAACCTTGGGTAACAGAGGTCAAGAGTTCAACTTATTTCTGGCTTTCAAACAGCCACTGACTCATTTAAGAACCTAGCAGGAAACCATCTAACTATCAAACATTCATTTCCCATTCAACACAGCTCAAAAAAAAAAGAAAAAAACTCTACCTGGTGATTTTTATCCCTACCAGGTCTACCCTGTGACTCAAACTGAATGCCAGTCTGTTGAGCGAGCTTCTCTCACTGGGCACATTGTCAGGAGGCAGCCCCTGCCCCTTCACCTCGTGCCCAGGTGGGCATCTATAACAAGAAGCAAGACGAATCAGACAGGAGAATGACTGGCTCCCGGCGCCCCAGCTCCATTCTGGGACACAGCTTAGAGAGCATTCCGGGCTTACTGGGGGTGACAGCTTCGGTCCACAAGTTCTGACAACATTGGATAAAAGGAAAACCAAGGTGGGAAGCCCTGCTGACTTTCTCTTCTCTGTATCCTCTCCTGTTCCTCCTCACCTTTCCAATCTCTGTCCTCTACATTGTTGATCACACTCAATCCCACAGCTTTAGGTACTGCCTCAAGGCTGACATCTCCTGAATCCTGATCTTAATTTGAGCTCCAGAGTTGCATATCCAACTGCCCACTTGATCTGCACTTGGATGTCTAACAAGGTACTTGAAAACTATGTCCAAACCTAACTCTTGATTCCTACTCCCCACTTCAAAACCCGGTCTTTGTCCCGTGGGCTTCATCTCATAAATGGGAGTCCAGTTCTAGAGCTGCTCAGGTCAGAAATCTTAGAATCATCTCTGACGCCTGCCCATCTCCTCAAGCCCACTTTCCTCCACTGGCAGAGCCTACTGGCCTTCCTTCTAGCTGTTGCTTGGCCAGGAGAGTACTGCTTCTTGACTGCCCATATGGCTAACTCCTGCATCTCCTTAAAGGTCTTGGGGTGAATCTCTTCTCACTGACTCCTGCCCTGAGACCCTATTTAACACTGCAGTTTACCCCTGCCTCCGTCACCCCAGCACACCCAGCCTCTCTTGCCCTGGCTTTTTGTTCGTTCCTGCCCATCACTTTTTGAGATACTATATAATTATTTGGTTTGTTGCCTGTCGCCACCAGCTTGAATGTAAAGCCCATGAGGACAGAGAACTTTGTGCAGTTTATTCTTTCTGTGTCCCAATTGCCTGGAGCAATGTCTGACATGTAATAGGCATTTAGTAAATATTTGTTGGATGAATGAAAAGATAGAGTACTGTGGTGTAGATTTGTTACATTTTAAAATGAAGCCATTTTAAGTTCTTGCCAATTTTTTAAAATGGTTTCACGAAAAGCTTCCTTCAATAACATGAATCCTAGGGGTTGGTAATTCTGGCTAACAGCACACCAGCCACATTTACTAATGAAACACGTGCAGGGACCAAATCATGAGACTGGCCTTTGTCGTGACTGCAAGTGCTGAAAATCTCCTTTCTGGCTACAAAAAATAGATCTCTATTGGGAGATCACATTTTAAAAAATGCAGTAAGTCAATTAAGTGTGATAAGTCTTCAGTAATCTAGAGATCATTTAGCCTCAAAACTCTGAAACTGTTTCCAACTATGCCTGGCTGCAGGCTCCACACCAGTAAAGGCACGCTGAGGCTGACTGGGCACTGCCCAGGTGCCAGCAGGAAGCAGAGGAGCAGTGCAGGGGTGAACCTGGAGAAGTTCAGCAAGACGGCAGGTGGCAGTGGGGGACGAGGGGAGACGAGGAGGGAGGTGGGCCGTGCCGCTTGCAGAAGCAGTAAGGCACGTGTCCGGCGGCACGAGCCCAGAGAGTGGAGGGCCCAACAGAAAGTGCTGGCACTGAAGGCAGGAAGGCAGACCTGCTGACGGCCCAGGGAACACCCACTCTGGCCCTGAGGGCAGAGTCACAGAGCAATCTGGGCGGGCGGGCGGGCGGGGCGGGGGGGGGGGGGGGCAGTGTCACAGAGCAACCTCGATGGGGGGTGGGGGTAGTTGGGGAAGGGAGAAGAGATGGTTCCCTGCTCCTGAGAGGAATAACACGTGCTTACGTAACTCTAAGTCTGGGACCATCATGTGGTCCAGCAGTTGATGTACAGAGTGACACACCACAGCCCTAGGGCCTGCTAGTTAACAGTTAACATTGGTCTGTATACTGCCCTCTCCTTTCTGTCTGAAGTTTCATTTTTTCCAAACTCATCTTCCATGCTGACAGCTGGAAGTCATTTTGGCAGCCCCTAATAGCTATTTGAAAGTCACCCACTGTTGTTAGGTAGGGATCTTTTCACTTTCATAACACCCCAAGGCACACTCAGGTACCAAGACTGTGCTTGGAGGAGGCACTCTGTCAGGCCATCCAGTCCCCCACCTAACGAATCTGCCATGTAGCTCTTCTCTTCCCAGACGTGACCGCGTGCGGGGACTCTGCAGACACCCTGTAGTCATGTCTCCACAGTCGCCGAGGCAAGGCTGAACTAGGTCCCTTACACTCTGTTTTAAGAGAGGCAGCTCAATTTCGTGGGTAAAATGTTTAAATAAAAACAAGTCAATGGTTAACCAACTACCTGGCCAATGAAAGTAAAAAACAGGAATCTTTCTGTGACATAACACGCATTTGTCCCATAAAAGAATAGCCCTGGTTCCAAGGTCCCTGAGATGCCTCCGAGCACAGACTCTGGGTCAGATGAGCGCCCGCTGGGTTATAAACCGGAGAGCAGGGAGGAGCCTGTTCCGTTCCTGGGCTTCTGCCTCCACACCCACTTCACGCTGACACCCCGTGCCTGTGACACGGCCCCTTCACATACTGTGTTGCTGACCAACTTCACATGTCATTTGTGATTCCCATTTCCTTCTAGTCTTCTCATATTTGGAAGAACCTTTTGGAAAGATCTGCTGTGGTAAAAATGGTAGATTCCAAACAAAGATGACATGGAGTTTAAGCTATAAACACCCTCCCTCTATTTTCTGCATTTGCAACTAATACTTTAAAGGTAGAGGTTTATACAGCTGATTAGAACCCTTTAATGATCTGAATGATAACTGTTACAGTAACTATGAAAGAAAGTGAAGTCACTCTGTCATGTCCGACTCTTTGCGACCCCATGGACTGTAGCCCGCCAGGCTTCTCTGTCTGTGCGATTTTCCAGGCAAGAATACTGGAGTGGGTTGCCATTTCCTTCTCCAGGGGATCTTCCTGATCCAGGGTCTCCTGCATTGCAGGCAGAGGCTTTACCCTCTGAGCCACTAGGGAAGCTATGCAGCTGTGTTACCACCATGGTGACTATGGCAGCAGTTAATACTCACTGACCACTACAAAGTGCCAGGCACCAGCTGAGCCCTTTACATACAGCTCCTTTAGTCCTGAGGGAGTCTTCTAAGGTTGGTACTATTAGTCTCATCATTTGACACATGAGGACACCAAGGCACCGAGGGATGAAGTAAGGGTACACTGCTAGTTGCTGGTGGAGCTGGGACTCAGATCCGGGCGGCAGTGCTCCACAGTCCACTCCGGAGCCATCACCCTGGGCTGCTGCTTGACTGCGCACCAAAGACTAGCTTCCAAAACAAAAGCGTCTGTCCAGCTGAGGAGGGGAGGTTGCTGAATCCTCCAGAGCTGGCTTGCTTACACCTATGAGACACTCAGGAGCGCATGACAAGCAGCTGTCATGACACCAGAGGCCTGCTGTCTAGGGGTGACGGGGATGGGAAGGCTCGCCTAGTGTCAGGCAGGCTGACCTGACAACCCTACAGCGAGACGGCAACCAGATAAAGGGTGTCCATCCCCTCCTTGTCTCACATTGCAGTCTGAGTGTCGTCAGCCTGCTACTGCAGTATAGGTGCCCCTTGGAACGGCTGTCACTGGCCAAAAAAACCCAAAAACACTTCTAGAAAGAAAACCTGTCAAAAGGTCGAAGCAGCACAATGTTCGCTATGATGCCCTCTCCTGCAGAATCTGTGTGAGCAGAAAACTGGAAATAAAGCACAAAACCCATCAGACAAGAGGGAGAAAATTTAAGCTGCATAACTGTAAGCTGCATAACCTGCGTACATTTCAATCTTTGCTCTTAGAGTCTGTGTGCTCGGGAGCCATCTGAAACTGCACATCCACCTAGAATACTAATGCCATCCACAAAATGATCCACAAAAAACCATATCCTATGAACCTCCCAGGAGAGACACTTATAGAGCTGATTAGACAAAGTTGAGCACCAAGAGCATGCTCAGACAGCCTCCAAATTACATCCTTGCTTGTGCAGGCTGGGCCATGGTTTAACCATCTCCCCTCCTCCAAGTAGCCCTTCTTAATCACAAACAGAGCTGAGGAGCTCATCTTGACCCCCTAACCCTGAACCCTCGTGCCACTACCTATTCGCAGCAGGTTCACTTAGTCCTGTGTTAACAACAGACCGGCTTTGTCCCCATGTCTGCTTCCAGGGAGTGCTGCTCTCAGTCTAATGCATCAGGCTCTCATGAAATCTTGCTTACGACAACTACAGACAGCAGGTCGGGGGCCCCCGGGGCTCTTCCACCCAAGGAAAACCCAGGTCCTTGCCTCCCAAGCCCCAACACTCAGCAACGCTACCCCGGCCTGCATGACTTCTGCAGGTACCCGGACACTGTCCTCCGCACCAAAATGCCCCTTAGCCATTCAGAGCCAGGGCAGTCCAAGCAGCATTCACACACCAGTGTAATACAACAAAGTGTTAGTCATCCCACAAATCAAGGGCTTCTGCCCATGAATGCCCCCTTGGGTGAATGTCTACTTTTGAAATCACGTTGCCCACTAAGGTTTTTCAATTTTTCAATGACAATTTATTCTGTAAAGCCCAAACAGAACTTGGTTTTAGTGACAGCCAGCTCTGAAATGATTCCTACTGGTTCTTTGGATGATGACTGCATTAATTACTATTTCTGCTCTAGCTGTCTAGGAGGGCAGAGTCCATGCTAGGATTGAGTCGTAGCAGCATTTACCACAACTTTTACTCTTTCAAAATCCCAAGAAACTCAGTTTCTAGCACAGGTTAGTGAACATGGAACAGACTCTGTTTTTGTCAGTGAACAACAGTTATTGAGCATCTGGTGTGTATGCAGCAGGCGGCATTCCTTGCTCATATTCTAGAAGAGTGGTTCCCACACTTTAGGACTTCAAACTGTAACACAAGAGCCATAAAAGTTACTGGGAGTCAAACTGAACCAGAAAGAAATAGAAGATCTTAACAGACCCATCACAAGCAAGGAAATCGAAACTGTAATCAGAAATCTTCCAGCAAACAAAAGCCCAGGACCAGATGGCTTCACAGCTGAATTCTACCAAAAATTTAGAGAAGAGCTAACACCTATCTTACTCACACTCTTCCAGAAAATTGCAGAAGGTAAACTTCCAAACTCATTCTATGAGGCCACCATCACCCTAATTCCAAAACCAGACAACGATGCCACAAAAAAAGAAAATTACAAGACAATATCACTGATGAACATAGATGCAAAAATCCTTAACAAAATTCTAGCAAACAGAATCCAACAACATATTAAAAAAATCATTCATCATGACCAAGTGGGCTTTATCCCAGGAATGCAAGGATTCTTTAATATCTGCAAGTCAATCAATGTAATACACCACATTAACAAATTGAAAGATAAAAAACATATGATTATCTCAATAGATGCAGAGAAAGCCTTTGACAAAATTCAACACCAATTTATGATTAAAACTCTCCAGAAAGCAGGAATAGAAGGAACATACCTCAACATAATAAAAGCTATATATGACAAACCCACAGCAAGCATTACCCTCAATGGTAAAAAGTTGAAAGCATTTCCCCTAAAATCAGGAACAAGACAAGGGTGCCCACTCTCACCACTACTATTCAACATAGTTTTGGAAGTTTTGGCCACAGCAATCAGAGCAGAAAAAAGTAAAAGGAATCCAGATAGGAAAAGAAGAAGTGAAACTCTCACTGTTTGCAGATGACACGATCCTCTACATAGAAAACCCTAAAGATTCTACCAGAAAATTACTAGAGCTAATCAGCAAATATAGTAAAGTTGTAGGATATAAAATTAACACACAGAAATCCCTTGCATTCCTATACACTGAGAAAACAGAGAAATTAAGGAAACAATACCATTCACCATTGCAACAAAAAGAATAAAATACTTAGGAGTATATCTACTTAAAGAAACAAAAGACCTATACATAGAAAACTATAAAACACTAATGAAAGAAATCAAAGAGGACACAAACAGATGGAGAAACATACTGTGTTCATGGATTGGAAGAATCAATATCGTTAAAATGGCTATTCTACCCAAAGCAATCTATAGATTCAGTGCAATCCCTATCAAGCTACCAATGGTATTTTTCACAGAACTAGAACAAATAATTTCACAATTTGTATGGAAATACAAAAAACCTCGAACAGCCAAAGTAATCTTGAGAAAGAAGAATGGAACTGGAGGAATCAATCTGCCTGACTTCAGGCTCTACTCCAAAGCCACAATCATCAAGACAGTATGGTACTGGCACAAAGACAGAAATATAGATCAATGGAACAGAATAGAAAGCCCAGAGATAAATCCACGAACCTATGGACACCTTATCTTCGACAAAGGAGGCAAGGATATACAATGACAACCTCTTTAACAAGTGGTGCTGGGAAAACTGGTCAACCACTTGTTAAAGAATGAAACTAGAACACTTTCTAACACCATACACAAAAATAAACTCAAAATGGATTAAAGATCTAAATGTAAGAACAGAAACTATAAAACTCCTAGAGGAGAACATAGGCAAAACACTCTCCGACATGAATCACAGCAGGATCCTCTATGACCCACCTCCCAGAATATTGGAAATAAAAGCAAAAATAAACAAATGGGATCTAATGAAACTTAAAAGCTTTTGCACAACAAAGGAAACTATAAGCAAGGTGAAAAGACAGCCCTCGGATTGGGAGAAAATAATAGCAAATGAAGCAACAGACAAAGGATTAATCTCAAAAATATACAAGCAACTCCTGCAGCTCAATTCCAGAAAAATAAATGACCCAATCAAAAAATGGGCCAAAGAGCTAAACAGACATTTCTCCAAAGAAGACATACAGATGGCTAACAAACACATGAAAAGATGCTCAACATCACTCATTATCAGAGAAATGCAAATCAAAACCACAATGAGGTACCATTACACACCAGTCAGGATGGCTGCTATCCAAAAGTCTACAAGCAATAAATGCTGGAGAGAGTGTGGAGAAAAGGGAACCCTCTTACACTGTTGGTGGGAATGCAAACTAGTACAGCCACTATGGAAAACAGTGTGGAGATTTCTTAAAAAACTGGAAATAGAACTGCCATATGACCCAGCAATGCCACTTCTGGGCATACACACCGAGGAAACCAGATCTGAAAGAGACACGTGCACCCAATGTTCATCGCAGCACTGTTTATCATAGCCAGGACATGGAAGCAACCTAGATGCCCATCAGCAGACGAATGGATAAGGAAGCTGTGGTACATATACACCATGGAATATTACTCAGCCATTAAAAAGAATTCATTTGAATCAGTTCTAATGAGATGGATGAAACTGGAGCCCATTATATAGAGTGAAGTAAGCCAGAAAGATAAAGAACATTACAGTATACTAACACATATATATGGAATTTAGAAAGATGGTAATGATAACCCTATATGCAAAACAGAAAAAGAGACTCAGATGTAGAGAACAGACTTTTGGACTCTGTGGGAGAAGGCGAGGGTGGAATGTTTCGAGAGAACAGCATCGAAACATGTATATTATCTAGGGTGAAACAGATCACCAGCCCAGGTTGGGTGCATGAGACAAGTGCTTGGGCCTGGTGCACTGGGAAGACCCAGAGGGATTGGGTAGAGAGGGAGGTGGAGGGGGGATCGGGATGGGGAATACATGTAAATCCATGGCTGATTCATGTCAATGTATGACAAAAACCACTACAATACTGTAAAGTAATTAGTAGCCTCCAACTAATAAAAATAAATGGAAAAAAAAAGTTACTGGGAGTCAATATTTCTTCTGTTGCTAACATAAGGACACTAAAAATACCATTATCTCCTCTCATTATCATTTCATGAAAAAGGGTATTTTAATAAAAAAGGGTAAAGGATGCAACCTAAGAATAAAGGACAGGTATTTAAGTTGAACACATATAGCACTATGAAATCTTACAACACTGTCCTTAATATTCTCATTTTTGTTGATGACTAGTAGAAACTAAAAACTGTCACTTGCCATCTGCCTCTACAAGGATGAAGTCACTAGCCACTGCAGCTGCTGACCTTCAACAGCCTCTGACACGAGCTCAGGGTGGAGACTGGGAACGAAGCCCTCTGTGATATTTTCAGGAGATTTTATGGGCCCCGATTTTTGTATCTCTTCTTATCTAGAGAAGCAGTAAATTCATTAACAGAGAAATCTGCTCCTCATGACTAGCAGTAACCTTCACCAGACTAGCAGCAACCTTGAGCAAAAATGTGTGCTGGCCCGCATATATCCCACTTCACCAAAATCACTGATACTGACTTTCCCCACTTCTGTGGAGCAGCTCCTCAGAGCTAGCTGAGGTGCTGTCTCCCAGCCTGTAGTCCTCATTTTACCACAAATAAACTTAACTCACAACGCTCACATTGTGCATTGTTGTTTTTTTTTAATTGACAAAACCTTAGCAGAGTGGACCGGCATTTGTTCTAAGGCAGTGAGAGGCTGCTGAGGTATGTGTGTGTAAATGTGTGTGTTTGAGAAAGAGAGAGAGGCAGGTCTGAGTTAGGATGGGGACATGTCTCTGAAAAGCCCACTTGTTGACTGTACAAATAAAAAGGTAGAAGAGTAAAGAGGCTCTGAATTCCATCTCTTTGGAATGCAGAGTCTAAACCTGTTTTCACTGCATCTCATTTTAAAATTTCAAGGGTTTATGGATAAACTAGACTGGACCCAACTTTGACATTTAAAAACTCTGCTCTGAAGGCCAGATCAGAAATGAGAGGTCAGAGGGTTCACTGGTAATGAAAAGGGTTTTCAGCTGATAACCACAGTGTCTTAGAGCAGATGATACCTACATGTTATTTTAGTATATGATCAATAACATTAGAGGCTTTTAACCAACAAGATTTTCTGATGGGAAGGAGAGAACAAGTGACGGATCAGGTGTCAGTAGTTTTTTACATAAATTTCTGTTAATGCTTATACCATCTCCCTGGAGGAGTCTAGTAGGGCACTTGTTTTCTACTAAAAACTCTTCTATGGAATTATAATTGGCAAGAAAAATACTCTTCTAGGGTGGGGGGGTGGAGAACGGATGACAGAGCAATAAAGAGAATTCTTTGGAAGACAATCAGAGCATAGTTGTCATAAAAAGACCTTGCAGCCAAGCCCCCCAGAGGAAGTTTCTTTCTATAATTACTCAAAATTAATGATTATCAATTAAGAGTTGTCAGATGCCCCTAGAATATGTGGTGAAACAACCCGTGAGAAAGATGCAGCTTCTCCCACACTGAAGCCTCCCTAAGCCTTCCTCAGCAATGATTCATGCTTACATGCAAATTACTTCATTGGGAGTTTCTGAAACCTTAACTCTTACTGTTAAAATGCAGCCCAGCAAAGTAACTTAGTGAGATTATTCCTTCCCATGAGTTAGTGATAATATTTTACTTTGCATTTGAGTAAAGTAAAATACTTTACTTTGCAAATGAGAAGGTGTTTCCTAAACTGTGTCTATGCAACTGGAAGAACTTCACAAAATATTTCTTGATAAATTATTCATCCAATATGTAGGATTAGAAAGAGCTACTATTTGACTATAACCAAAATACACTTAAAATAAGATGCCACAAAAAATAAAATACAGATTATAGCAGAATACAAGAGATTGTAAGAATGTAGTTATTGAGCTCTGAAATTTTTAGGGCAGTAAGTAAATTTCTTGTCTACTAAAGATTTTGGGGATCCAAATAATGTTAAATAATTCCTGCAACAAAGCAGGTGCCATCTTTTCAACACTAGGGCCCTGATGTTGGCTTCTAAACTCTGAACACATAGCCACTAAGTATTTTGGTTTGAAGTTTTTAATATTGATTTTGTTTTCTCAATATGTGTAGTTTAGGTTTCATCTGTACTAGGGGCTATCTTAAAAAAAGAGAGAGATTGTGGATTGTGGGCCAATTAGTAAAACCACTGGGAAGCCTCTATACAACAACCGAACTCATAACTGTGCTGTGCTTGAGCACACAGAAGTCTTCAGAGGAGATGCAGATGACTTCTGAAGTGACACCAAAACTTAGAACACCACCACTGTGGCATCAAGCTTTTAGAATAGTGCCTGAACCACTTGTGTAAATATCCAGTCATACTTAAGTGATGATTTGTTACTGGAACTGGAACACAGATCATCCATGGCTCACAAGATTATTTGTCTACAATTAAGTGGTTACCATAGCAAAATACTTCATTTGCGTATCAACTGCATGTTCTCTCTGAATTTTAACAGAGTTTGCGATTTTCTTCTAGAGTTTCCAACCGATTCTTCAAATTAATATCTGTTTGATCCACTTGCTCTTAGGCAGTAGTTTTTCCTCTAATGATACAGCTGAACTCTTTTGTTCCCTTTATATGTGATGATACTTTTTGTTTGCTTTTCTAGGGTACAAGCTTCTGAAGCAGTAACTCTCTAATATGGCTTGGGAGCAAAGAAACTCAAGAAATTGTAGACCTGAGTCTAGAGGTCTTTGTATTTAGTGGGCATTTAATAAAATATTCTTGAATTGAAATTTAATTCTGGCTTTTTAACATTTTAACATTTCCTCAAGGTGGATGAATCATTACATGTGGTCCTATTAAAGTGACTCAGATATAGAAGGGTTGGACCCCACTTCCGGTGGAGGCATTCTGACTGGAGTGCTATCAATTCAGAGCCTTCTTTTGACAGCCAGATCTTCTGGGGCCTCATTCTAAGGAGGAGAAGCAGGGGATGCTCTCTTGACTTCCCTCATGCCTTTTCTGTGAAGGTGTCTTGAAGTCAGGCAATCAAGGTCACACTACCTTCTCAGAGAAAAGCGGGTGAAAAGCGGCTCTGAGACAGTCAGGAATCTCTTCCCCTCTTCCCCATGCTTCCCAAGCCCTTGTTCTTCTCTCTCTCCTCGCCAGTGACTGACTTGGTGACTGGGCGTGAACAGGTACGGCAGGGCATACGTCAGAATGGATGCTGCCATCATGTTGAGTCCTGGTTATCTTCCTGATGCTAAGGTTAGCTCTCACCCTGTGAAAAACTGCAGTGAGAATGCCAAGCCCCACACAGCAATCATGGTGCATCTCACATGACAACCCCGACCTCCTCACGCGGGCTGGACCACACCAAAGCCACTCTCCAGGCAGCACAGACAAAACCCTCCGCTTGTCTTCTAAGATTCTTCTTTCACCCCTTTCCCATCTTTTCTCATATTGTCCTCCTTCCCCCTCAGTCATGGCTCACCTCCAAGGAAACGGAACCAGTGCGGCAGGCCCGGAGCTCCCACGGAGGGAGCGATGCCCGCGTGCACGTCCCACAGCCAGCCAGCCAGCCGGACGGGTGGGCAGCTTGCTGGGGCCGTCCTGCTGGGCTGAAATGGGTGCAGACAGAGGGCTACAGGGGCGGGAAAGTGGGAGAGCTGACAAGACACGAGGAGCACAGAGCCTGTGGGGGAAACCGAAGCCCTCAGGCGGCCAGGCCGGCAGCTCCTGCGGAGTCTCGCCTTGTGGCCGCCCCGGGGGACAGCCCAGGCCGGGGCCAGCGGGCCCGCTCCTGAGCTCACTCTCGTGGCTCTGTCCCAAACCTGGGTCACTGGGGATTCCACGGGCTGCTAAGAGGGCCCTACGTGTATTTCCAAACCCACACTGCTTGATGCGGTCATGGAAAACTTGGATCTTTGCATTCTACACTTTTGCTGTGGACCACATCCAGGTCACAGCCTAAGGAAGGCAGCTGGCGAAAACGACCCTGTTGGCCGATTCCCCAGCTTTTGTAATGAATCCCAGAGGGCTATGAACTGACGTGTGCTGGTGGCTCTGCCAAGTTCCAGGCGAGCCCTCACCCAGTGAAGGCCAAGCAGCCTATGGTTTATCCTGCAAGGGGAGCCTGAGAAGCCTCCTGCAACCAGGACTCAACGGCCAGAAGCTGCCTCCAGAAAGGAAAGGATGGAGGAGAATGTACGTGTCAGGGGAAGAGGAGTGAGGGGAGGAAGTTCTGTGTTGTCCTATCAACTCAGCTTTCAGAAACCGGCCCGAGGACACCCGAGGCACGTGAGGGTCCCGGGACTGCCCTGAAGGTCAGCCCCCATACAGGCAGGCTGTGAGGGGCCAGGGAATGACTCGAGACGATGTGGTCACACTGGGTTTCAACAGAACAAGGCCAATTCTAAACACACCCCTATTTCTTAGAATGCAGCAGTTTTTAAGGAACACAAAAAAACATGCTAAATACCTGACAAGAAAGCATAAATACTTTTATAATCATCATGTAGCTACCGTTTACTATTTACCATGTGCCAAATACTGTGCTTAAGAGCCTTTCTCACATATTATCTCATTTAATCCTCAAAACAACCCTGAGATAGGTCCTCCTATTAAATCCGTTTTCCAAGTGAGAAAACTGGTCAACATTTCACAGACACTTCAAGGTGAGGTCAGGGCTGATCCAGGGCCAGGTGAGGCTTGAGCTCCAACTGCTGCAGAGAGAAAGCTCTGAACAGCCAGGGCATTTGTGCATGAGCGTTTTGGAAGTGTCGGCTGGGTGCCACCACGAGGTGAGGCCGTAAGGGTAAATCCTGCCATCTGGATTAGCTTAATAGCTTTTTTTTTTTTTTTTAAAGTAACTCAGATTTTGAGATTTTTCAGTGAGGTATATTCTCTTACACCCAACTTCTAAAATCAAAATAGTAAGATTTTGATGACTTGTGTTATACTATGAACAGTGACAGCTATACAAGCCTGCGGCCTTTAAGATTAGGCATAGTAAAGGAATATATTGTTCTTGTTCAGTCACTTAGTCGTGTCTGACTCTTTGCGACCCCATGGACTGCAGCATGCTAGGCTTCCCTGTCCTTCACTATCTCCTGGAGTTTGCTCAAACTCATGTCCATTGAGTTGATGATGCCATTCAACCATCTCATCCTCTGCCACCCCCTTTCTCCTCCTGCCTTCCATCTTTCCCAGCATCAGGGTCTTTTCCAATGAGTCAGCTCTTCGCATCAGGTGGCCAAAGTATTGGAGCTTCAGCATCAGTCCTCCCACTGAGGATTGACTGGTTTGATCTCCTAATATATGACAGCTTGTAATTTTCCACCCAGTTACATTTTACAAAAAAAATGTCCTTTTTGCTAAAATGCAAGTTGTGAGAACAAACACAGCCTGAGTATATTTCTAGAGAATCCTTTGGTTGCTCTGGCACCAGCCTCCTCTCTCACCATTGGTTTCAATGTTGAATAGATGCCGGGTTGAGAGGGGGCGTGTAGGGAGAGGCGAGACTGATGCTCACAGCTGCAGCAAGTCCTTAGGTGAGGCTGGGGCCTGGCCAGATTCCCTTACAGACTGGCCAAGAGGGCAGAGAGCCAGTGGTCTGCTCCGGACACTTGGGGGCAACTCTGCGCCACAGACTCAAGGGCCACGTCTGCCACTGACGCTGGCTTGGACTGCCTGGTGGGGCCCTGCTATCAGAGGAGAGAGAGCCCCGTGGAAATCTAAGAGATGTGGCCCCCGCCCACCACGAGGGGGCTGGCTGGCCAGAACACGTTCGGTTCATCTTTCCCTTGATTTCTTCTCAGAGGGGCGCTGCTGGGCTGGGCGGTGAAGAGAAACCCCTTTTCGTAGCCTTAGATCAGTGGTCCCTAGAGAGGCAGGACCTAACTGTACAGGAATCTTTGCCTTCAGTCAATTTTTAGTAATTTCAGGCATTCTGAGATGACATATGTGTGCATGGGGAAGATGAGTGAAAGAAATGAGGAGCAAGCTTTTAGAAAATCAAGACTTCTGGGAGACAGGTGACCAATAGACCAGTATCTTGGGTTGGTACTCCCTTCTCCCCAGCCCTTCTTCCTAGAGGCCTGATACGGAGAGAAAGAGAAACGTCAAGAATAACTCATTGGAGTGTATGAATAATACCTAAAATATGTACTCATCTCTGTGCCAAAATGAACACTCTTGCCATTTATGTGAAATAGCAAACAAGAGCACCAAAAGACTTGGTGGACTAATACACATTCTTAGAGACTAAAGTTCACTGGAATAACACCTTATTAAAAACTACAGGTAAACAGTCTTTGAGACCGAAGGATATCTATAATCTGCAAAGTTATTGCAAAAGACTGATTGTGATGGTACGTCCCAAGATGTCCCATCCTACTATAAATGGCTATCCCTTGGCTGAAAGGCACTGTTTCTCAGGATGAAAAACATTCCTAGGGATGACAAACCAGAAGTCTTATCTGCATACCAGCATATTGATAAAACTCATAATAAAGTCATGAAATCACAGGAGATGAGCAAATACACCATAGTCACGGCAAACTGAGCAGAAATAACTGCTCTCTGGTCAACCAGAGCTCTTCAACAGGATTAATAATTTGTGTAAATTGGCTTCCCTTCATCTACATGCTTATTTTGACTTTTCAAAAAGCTTTGGTAGCGGTTTGGTAACACTACTCAGCAAAAGTTTTAAGACACACACACACACACACACACACACACACACACGTGCACCCCTGAGGCACTGTGTGCCTCGGGGAATAAAGTAGGGACTTTCCTCTGAGAAGAAAAAGAGGATCCAGTATGGAAACCTAGCTTACTGAACATTTTTGGGAGGTGAAAGGCCAAGCCGAAGGGGATGAATGTCAGATTTGAGGAGTCAATCAAAAGGAGGACAATGAGTTTTACTCATTGTGAAGCAAAACTCTAAGATCAGATCATATTTTCCAATCTCTTGATCTTTAAGAAGAGGAATGCCAACATCCAGAGAACTGGGTGCATTTATCTCGAGTGAAAGTGCAAGTCAGTAGCAAAGCTGAAAATCAGAATCCTGGCCTCCCAAATTCCCTGAGTGCCTTAGTGCCTGGGTCTCTCATGGTACGCCTGGTCCCGGCGGAGAAAGAGATGGGGGTCCTGAGATTGTCATGAGTGTACCCCCCACATGAAAGCAGCAGGAGTGTGGCGCAGGTCCTCTGTCATTCCCCGGGGCCCACTACCCTCTCCCCAACATGCACACATGGGGCCCCCTAAGGTCTGAGCAAGGAAAACACCTTATCAGCTGGGTTTGGGAAAGAACTGTTGTTGGACCTGTGTGTTTGGAAGCCGGCCCTGCTGAGCTCAAGAGCTCGCCATAAAGCAGGGGAGAGCTGCTTCATTCGGGGTCTGCTCCTTCCCAGGCCTCGCGCCAGGCTCAGAGCTTATCTTCACCATCCGCAGCCCGGCTCACAGCTGCAGGATGCGCCCTTCAATGACAGGTGGGGGTGGCCTGCTGTCTCTCCCGCCAGAGTTCAGATTAAGAAATACTTTGGTTGCAATTGTTTAAGAAGTGGATTTTCAAAAAAAAAAAAAAAGAAGTGGATTTTCCCCTTGAGAATCAGAGCAACAGTCTATCTCTCTGCTTCCGGAGGATGTCTTCAAACTTTGCTGTGTGGGGGTATGTGTGTGTCTGCCACCCAGAACAAGCCCCTTGAGTGTGGACAGACTGATAACCCTCTTGGTTCCAGATCCACTGTTTAACCCCACATGGTACAGTCTGTGAAAATGCTGGTGGAAGTCTTGGCGCTCACAGCCTCCCCTCTGGGATCTCTGTAAGGCGCTCATACTTCTCTTTCCACCCACTTCTAACAAGCTCATTAGTGAGAAACTCCCAGAAAGTGGGAGAGTTAGTTTGTAATTTCTGATCCGAGTGCACTGAACATTCTGTCAGGCTCCAGGAGACAGTCCGTTTAAACCAGAACGGTTACTAAACACAGCAGCGGGATACCCACTCCCTCCCGGCCCGTGTCCTCCGCGCCCAAAGCTGAAGTCATCCCGCGGCGGGGATGGGGCGGTGGGGGCGGGGTGGGCGGCAGCGCCCGGCTCACTGCCTGGGAAAGGCGGCCCATCGCTTACAGTGGTCCCAGGACAGAGCCCACTGCAGGGGGCCTCCTCACCGCAATTCCTCCCCGGCCGCCCGAGGGCGGAAAGCATGCTTTTAACTTAGTGGGGAAAGCAAAAAGTAGGAGCTCATTTGTTTGCCGAGCTCACTGCCTTCATGCCCGCAGAATGGCTGATCAGGAAAGCCAAGCCCCGTGGCAGCTTTCCCAAACAAAACCCAGCAACTTAGAACCCGGGGCTACAGGCTAAGAAGATGAGCAGGGGAGAGCAGGGAACAGCCTTGCCTTTGCTTCAGGGGAGTAGGGAAAAAGGAGCGATGAGGGCCGCGCGTGGCTGCTGCCCAGCCCGGGAGAGAAGAGCACTCCTAAAGACGCACACACGCAGCGAAGGAGTGAGCCGTGGGCGTGCCGCGCACACGCAGTGGCACGCACGTGGCCCGGGCCCCCTCCCCTCCGCGCACGCTTACCTGCGATGCCTTGCAGCAGCCCACAGACATTGAAGATGCTTTTCTTCATGATGCTCTGCACACACATGGTGAAGACAGACACCAGGGCCACAGTGCACAGAATGAAGATGCCCACGGCTAAGAAGATAGCGGTGGCCTGCCAGAAGCCGCTGGCGATCTCGCCGAAGCTCTCAGCGTAGGGCCCGCACAGCGTCTCGCGCGGGAGGTGCTGCACGCCGGGGTTCCGGATGCAGCGGGCGTAGATGCCCAGCGTGGGGTGGTAGGGCTCCGGGGGGCCCGCGCCCTGCTCGCCCTGCTCGGCGCTGCCGCGGGGCTTGGCTTTCCCGATCAGCCAGTCTGCGCTCATGAAGGCGATGAGCTCGGCGAACGCCACCACAATACTCAGGAGGGTCCAGAGCATCGAGCGACAGGTGACAATGACATGACACATATTGATGCTCAGGCGGAGGGAGTCGGGAGTCCAAGGGGTGAGCAAGCTCCGCGAGCCGGGCGGGGCAACGGGAAAGGCGCGGGAAGGCGGCTCAGGCGGGGGCTCCCTCGTCCCTGCGTCGTGGGGCAGCGCGCTCCGGGGCTGTCATGCTGCCATGTCGCAGCTCCGCGGCCGCAGCCTCACCTGCGGAGAGAGGAGAGGAGGGCGGTGAGCAGCGCCAGCCCCGCCCCGATCTGGCCGCCCGCCCGCCCACTGGCGGGTCGGGACCCCAGTGCGCGCCCGCGCCCTGGCGAGCCCCGCGCGGCGCCAACGCGCCGCCCTCCTCCGCGAGCTGGCCGGTTTCTTTGTTTCCAGGGTGCTCCCAGAAGCGTCTGTGGTGCCCCTTATCTCTAAGCTGCACTGCTCACCCCCCGGGGCATCCCGCGCGCCGGGCTCCGGCCCGGCTGTGCGCTCTTGGGACGCCGCTCCTGCTCCGTTACATCTTACTAGAAAAAGTCCAGCTGCACAGGCTGCATTCGGACAGATCAAGACAGGCTGCTAGAAAACTGTGTCCACGGACGAGCCGCGATCCACAAGTTTGCAGGACTTGGTACCAGATGAGCTAAACCTGCCAAATTTGTACCAAAAGCTTTTGCTTTTTAGCAGCTTTCGCAACTCCCGATTTTACTGTCTGGGAATCAATGTACTAGCAGAGACACAAGAGAGAGTGTTTGCTTCAGAGGTAATGGAGAATTTAAAAGGAAAATAATGCCATGATAAATAATAAAACTTTGCCACCCAAACTTATTTTTCATGCATTTCTCACTGGGCGATTTTTAGACAAAATAAGCTACAGAAGTTAAAATGCGAAGAAGAAGAAGAAAAAAAAAAAAACCCTCCAAGAACTGTTGACTTACTTGTGGGAATTATTCAAAACAGGGGCACTAATGACCATTGACTAAGTAGGGGACGTGCTGACAACAGATCCCTGCCAGAGCAGAACGCATCCCTTGAACTGTCCCAATCCATCGCTGGGCCTCGGCCTGAGCTTCGGTTCACACCAGGTCTGAAACTCAACACGCCCATTGTTTCTGGTCTCACAAGGCCTCATTCTGTTCCCAAGGACAAACGGCTGGCTTCATTACCAGAGGGCCCTGCTCTAACGGCTCAAACCTCCTTCAGGGAGGCCTGAACCCTGAAATGGGCCACAGGGCTCCTCACAGCCCCGTCTTCCTGCCTCTCCCCCGTGCCCTCCCTCCCCTGAGGTCAGGAAAATCCCACAGCTCGCAATGGACATCGGGGCGCATGGCTCTGTTCTGAGTGATTACTTATTAACCCAGGTCACATCAACTCCCTAAGAACTGCAGAGAGCCTGGTGGCATGTGGGCCACGGCCGAGCAGGGAGTTATGCGGGAGGGAGGAAGTGGGAGAAGGGAGTGGGTGTCAAAGCTTCAGCACCATGCTGGCTCACAGTCTAGTAAGCGGTGATGACTTATAAAACAGCGGATTTAACACTTACACAAGATGATGCTTTGAGAAATTAGCTAGTGCAAAGCTAGGAACAGAGGAACTTAACTGGCGCATATATGCATATGTGTGTGTGTGTGTGTGTGTGTGTGTGTGTGTGTGTGCGCATGCGCAGCACTGGGGAAGGGAGAGATGGTGTGTTGCACCGCAAAGGTTCCTGGACACATGGCATCTAGCTTCTCAGAGCCTTAGCTGTCAGCTCCCGCATGGACCACGTGGAGAAAGAGAGGGGCCCCTGCCTCACGACACTTGTGAGAATTAAGCAAGAAGCCGTGAGAGCGCCTGGCATGGTAAGTGTTCAGTAAACACCAACTCCTTTGCCTCAACAGTTTTCCCCCAACAGGGCCGAGACTGGTCAGACAACGGTTTAGCCAGTGAAAGTGCTCGGTGGTTAACTGAAGCTTGGCCCTTACACACAGAGGAGGATCAAGCCCAGGCTATTTAGAGATGGATGAGGTCACTCCTGGTGTCCAAGCTTCCCTGGTGGGCTTTGAGGGTGAGGTCCTGGGTCTTACTTCCTGTTTCCCTACTGCCTAACACAGCTGACAAACTCAGCTGGGGAAAATAAATTAGCATGAGTCCAGAAGTATAATTGATTCTCTCTCAGTCATTCTTACCCTCTCACCCCGTATTACCAAATAGAAATGGCTTTTGAGTAAGAAGTTACCAATGCAAAAGCTCTGGAGGAGGTCTGTGTATAATGAAAGTGATCATTTCAAAACAGAACAAGAAAACAAGCTAGGATGACTCCCACGAGGAACCCCCGCTTCATCCAAACAGTTCCCACCTACCAGGCTTACAAATACTTCTAATTCACAGGTGGAGAGTCTGCTTGTTAGAAAAAGAAGCTCTATCCAACCTTCCCATTTGGTTCTCTGGTCTGCACAGTCATGTCCAACCCTTTTGCAACCCCATGGACTGTAGCCCCCTGTGGGATTCTCCAGGCAAGGATACTGGAGGGGTTGCCATGCTCTCCTCCAGAGATCCTCCAGGGATCCAACCCACATCTCTTGTGTCTCCCGCATCGGCAGGCGGGTTCTCTACCACTAGAGCCACCTGGGAAGCCCCCCATTTGATTAGAAAGCCAGTCCACCGGAGCCCCTGTTGCTGTCAATCCCTGCCCCTCTACTCTTCAGCGGCACTGTTTCAATGCGAATATAAAACCTTTACATATTTGTCCTCTTGCAGAACCTCAGACTCTTGACTGGGATCTTAATGAAGACGCCAAATGTACAATGTCCTGCTCAGCAAGCTCAGCTTCGAGCCAGGGGTGGGATTAGGCTGCAACTTCTAAAGAGAAAGGATGTGAAACTTCAGAAGGGAAGAAGGCACATTTAGGCTTAGCACGGTTCTTAGCAATGGTTCTTGCCAAATTTAAGGCAGAATTATTCAAGCACCCCTGTGTGTAATATCAGAAAATTCAGTTCCCTGTCCATCTGTGCTAAAACAAGTCCCCCCTCCACTATACCAGATCATTGCAGCCACACCACAGTGGCTGGAATGAGACCTTCACTTTTCTGTTTGGAAAAGGGAGATAAGATGCTTTGGTCTCCTCAGCAAGTCTGCTAATGACTACTTTGGAGGAATAGCTGTGATATGCAAGGCTGACAAAAACTGGCTTTCCTGAGGATCCAAGAAAAGTCTTTGGGTCAGGGAAAGGCAGCAAGGGGCTTCTACAGCACTCTGCACTCCGTAAAATGCCCCAGCGGGGAAAGCGTGCCCTGAGATAAGAGCCACTCAAAGGGGAACAAGATCCAGGGTACAGATCTCGTTAACCCGGGATTCGGCACAGAGCTCCTTCGCAGCCCTCCCTGCTGTTCACTGCGATTCCCACTCCTCCAAAGATCACATAACGAGACCAGACCCTTGCTGAGCTTCCATGTAAACATCTTCTCTCTACTGGCCACTAAACACATGTCCCCTCAGGATGCTTGGCTTCACTACCACATCCCTGGTGTTTGTGGATAATGTGGACAGCCCTCTGACTTTCAGAAAATTATGCTAGTCCACAGAGGAAAGCCTCGTAGCAAGGGATAAACAAAATAAAACATACAAAAAAACCAACCCTAAACAAATGAGAGTTTGGCAGAAACCTAGAGTAACATACCACAGTCAGAATACAGAACCAAGAGAAGTGACGAGTGGGTGGTCCACGGGCGTCAGCACACCTCTCCACAGATCCCTCTATTTAAAAGAAGGGGGTGGTGTTAGCAGAGCTGAACGGGGTCCTTTCCTTGGCAGCTTCCTGCTGTCAGTGAGAAGGGACGAGAGTGCGTTCGGGCGGAACTGCCCTAAGAGATGACAGTCTGGAAGCTTGCGAGCAAAGCCACAGCCTCTGGAAAGGCGGGGCAGGCCGAGTGGCCTTGCGTCAGTGCTGCCTCAGTGGGGCGCTGGGAGCGGAGCTGCCTGGCACGCCCAGCACTCCACCCTCACGCCAGCAGCGGTGCCCGAGAAGGCGGCCATGCAAACCACAGTTTGGAGAACAGCGGCCTCACTTACCTGGTGCTGTTTTCAACTTCATTAAGACAACCTGCCAGCACAGACAGAGGTGAAGAAAATGGACAGTGAGCACTGGGGACTGAATGCTGGTTTGCACGCTGCCCTGTCGGCTCCATCCACAGCGCACACACTCACACACAAACAGTTTTTCCCTGGACCGTTTGAAAATGAGTTACAGATGTCTTGACGCTTCACCCCTAAACACTTCTGCCTATACCTCCTAAAAATGAGGACATTTTCCTACATAACCACAATAAAATTCACACACCCAAGAAAACTGACAATAATTTCCTTATATCCAAAAGCCTGGTCCACACTCAAATTTCCCTACCCTGCCCCAATTTTTATAGCTGTTTTCATAAAACCATGACTCAATAGAGGCTCATGCATTGCTTTTAATTATGTCTTTAATCTTTTTTAGTCAAAAAAATAGTCAGTCCTTCCATCCCTAACCTACCCTGTCCTGCCTTTATTTTTTCCCCTTGACACTGACTTATTTGAAGATACCAGGCCAGTTGTCTTTCAGGATACCCAGCAATCTGATTTGTCTATTTCCTCATGATGCCATTTAAACTTGTCCTCTATCCTCTATCATAGAGAAAATGGAAGTTAAATCTAAAGGCTCGTTTGGATTCAGTTTAAACATTTTTGGTAAGAATCCTGCATAGCTGATGCTGTGTAATTCCCACTGGATCACAATTGGGAGGAATGTGACTGAGGCTACACCTCAGAATCAGAGGAACTTGACACATACATCTATGTATACACATGTGTGTTATACGTGTGTGTGCAGAAAGAGACAAAAACAGAGCAGTCTGTACGGTCCTCTCCAGTCCTAATAAAAGCCTGTTTTGGTGAGGAAGTGCGCAGAAGGCTGCTCTGGGCAGGACTCTCCTCTGCGGCTGTTTATGGCTGTCTGGGTCTCCGACGCCGCTCTCTCTAGCTGCGGTGGCGGGCTTCTCCTCGCCGTGGTTCCTCCTGTTGCGGAGCACAGGCTCTAGGGCCCAGGCCTCAGCAGCTCTGGGCTTAGCTGCTCTGAGGCGGGCGGAATCTTCCTGGGCCAGGGGTTGAGCTGTGGCCCCTGGGTTGGCAGGCGGCTTCTTAATCCCCTGCCCACCAAGGAAGTCCAGAACTCTAGCTTCTTTTTCTTTTTTTTTGAGTTTTGAATATGTATTACTTTGCTTTTTTTAAATTTTAATTGGAGGATGATTGTTTTACAATGTTATGCTGGTTTCTGCCATAGACAATATGAGTCAGCCGGAAGTATGCACATGTCCCCGCCCTCTCGAACCTCCCTCACACCCCCCACCCCATTCCACTCCTTTAGGTTTCAGGACCCTCTTTTTTAAAGAGCTCCTGGGATGGTGTGGGGGGGTGGGGTGGGTCTGATGTCACAGTTAAGAAGCTCTGTTTTGAGGGATGCCACCCTAGAAACTAAACAAATTCCTTACCAAAGGCACTTTACACAGTATCTGTGGTTCAGTAGGTACTAAAAAAATATGAACTCCTGTGATTAATAATAAATTTACTACACTCACCCATGTGGCCCAAATAATCGATACCCTTCGGAGCAGGCTGCATTTTACTCCCATGTCACTGGTAGTTTCTTGGCCAATGTCCACGTTCATTATTACCACCTCCCTCAGATACACAAGTCTCACAGAGGCTCAGCACCGTGGCCTCCCGCCCAGTGTCTTCTGGAAGGATAAGAGGATTAGGAAAGTAGAATTTATGTGCTGCTGCCTTCCAAAAGTTAGAAAGACCCTCTAGGGCGCTGATTCGAGCAGTGTGGTCCCCGGCCCCCCCCAGCTCCTAGAGGGGGATATGGGCCACCTGTTTCAAAGAGTACAAGTTCCCAGCTCCCACACACTGAACCAGACTTTCTGGAGGGGCTGCCAGAACTGCGTCTCTAACAAGCCCCCAGGAGATTCTTTACACAGTGAATTCTGAGTCAGTCAGCCGGAAGGGGGTCTCAGACTCAGTGAGGTCCACCCACACAAGAGGCTGCGTGTGCTGGGTCGGGTGCGGGTGGGTCAGGTGGGGATGGGGCAGGGTCGGGGTGCGGGTGGGGCAGGTGGGGATGGGGCAGGGTCGGGTGCGGGTGGGGCAGGTGGGGATGGGGCAGGGTCGGGGTGCGGGTGGGGCAGGTGGGGATGGGGCAGGGTCGGGTGCGGGTGGGGCAGGTGGGGATGGGGCGGGGTCGGGGTGCGGGTGGGGCAGGTGGGGATGGGGCAGGGTCGGGTGCGGGTGGGGCAGGTGGGGATGGGGCAGGGTCGGGGTGCGGGTGGGGCAGGTGGGGATGGGGCAGGGTCGGGGTGCGGGTGGGGCAGGTGGGGATGGGGCAGGGTCGGGGTGCGGGTGGGGCAGGTGGGGATGGGGCAGGGCTGCCGGGGCTGCAGAGGAGGGCGAGGATGTGTGTGGCCCAGCGCATCAGCAGAGCGAGACGCGCCCCCGCACAGCTCACGAGGCCACACGAGGGCAGGAACCAGCGACCCTGCAGGGCAGCCAGCTGTCCCCCCACCCTGCTCACGTGCTGTCCAGGAACCCTCCTATGGCAAGGGGCCCCCATGCACCAGCCCCCCTCTTCAGAGCACAAAGCAGAGAGAGACCCGATGGGACAGTCCTGGTGTGAACAGCTCGGAACACTGCATGGACTTTTTTTTTTTTAAATCAGTTACCAAAGGAAGTCTGCAAACTCTCACTTGCCCTGGTTACCCCTAAAATACACTGACTATGGAAATGCAGACACCTTGACTCTATTGAGGAAGAGGGTCCAAATACCCTGGAAATTACACTGTTTATTAAGTCTCAACAGGCTCACACCTCCTCCTGGCTGCCAACACGCTTTCCTCAGGGATAACTAGCCCCTACATCCCACCTCTGACCCTGTGGGCAATCTCTCAACTGGGGGCGACTGTGCCTTCCCTGCCTTGCAGGGAGCATCTGGCAATGTCTAGAGACATCGATGGTTATCACAGCTTGGGACGGGGAGGCATGCTATGGGTATCTAGTGGGCAGAGGTCAAGGTGGCCAATATCACAGGCCGCTCCCCTGACAGAGCAAGTCAGTGGCATGGATGGCGAGAGCCCATGCTGGGTGCTTCCTGCAGTTTTCATATGTCTAGGTGCAACATAAGAACAGAGCTCTAAACCCTCATATTTTAGAAACACCTGCTTTAAAGAGTAAGTCAAGCTCTATCATCTGGATGGACATGCATAGCATTCACTAAATTAAGTACACTTTCACTTGTTTTTCTGAAATTTGTTAAAGGTCCAAGCTAATCTGCATCAGGCTGTCCAAGATGTCAGGCTGACAGGACATGGACTCCAACTGGTCAGCATCGACAGAACCTTGACCCTGCCTCTCCTGGGGTCCTGGGAGTTTCTCTGGACCACACATGGAAGTCAGTTTTTGTTTTCAGTAATCTCTCCAAATGGCAAAATGGGGCTTCTAGAAACTTCCCTTGGCCACACGGCTTTTATTTCTCTCGAATTCTCCTCCTCCAGACTTGGGCTGGCCACTCAGGACGTGCTCAGGCGGCCGTGGCCGCTGCAAATGTCAGGGAATCCCAAGGAACTTAACAAGTAGACCTACGTAATCTTAGGCATTCCAGGTCTTACTGACCCCAGCAGCTCAGCTCCCCTCTGAAGAGTGGTTCTGTCTCCTGATGAATCCAGCGGTGGTTTCAGCTGCCTGGTGCCCCACCCTGGCCCCGCGGAGAAGCGAGGCTCCACGCTCCAGAACACCTCAGCAAGCCTCTTTCTGTCTGGGTCTGGAGCACTTGGTGAGCAGTTGCTCACTGTCAAGTTTGTTTTTTAATTCCCCAGTCCCGGCCAGTCAGACATTTCTTCCTTGATGCCCACTTCAACTCCTCTGTACCTAGTCAACCTGCTTTCTGAGCACACATTTCTGGAGGAGTCATTTTTATACTCAGTCCTGAGGCATCAGCAACCAAGGTCAACAGGTCCACCTATCTGGTCCCGGTTTCTAAATGATCCATTCTTTAAGATTTTTCAAGCCCACTTACACTTTTCATAACCTTTTTTTCTTTCTACAAATGTCATCATCTAAAAACCTCTAGGAGGTTGAGGAAACCGTTCGGAAAATGTCACCGTCTTCCTTTATGTCTCTTTCTGTTTCTGCCCAACAGGAGTGACTGGAGAACCAACTTCCACAGCGGACACTAGGGTGTGATTCAGTCAAGATCCCGTTAGCCAGGGGCTTATGACCTGCACGCACTGTGGGATGTCAAAGGCTTCAGGTTTAAGTGGAATTAGAACTTGAGCTTCAGGAGCTGCCTTTCAATGTCTCTGTTATATATACATTTAAACAGAAAGTGTTTTTCATATTCATAATGAATTCTGGAAACATATAAGCCCCTAAGTGCGCCTCACCAGTATTTTCAGGGTCAATAAGAAAGCACAGAGTTTTGGGACTTTCCTGGTGGTCTAGTGGTTAAGAACCCACCTTTCAATGCAGGGGATGGAGGTTCGATCCCTGATCAGATAACTAAGATCCCACGTGCTGCAGGGCAACTAAGCCCATGTGCCACAATTACTGAAGCTCGTGTGCTGTGACCACTGAAGCCTGCACACTCCAGAGCTCATGCTCTGCAACAAGAGAAGCCTGCACACTGCAGCCAGGGAGCAGTCCCCACATGCTCCAACTAGAGAAAGCCTGCATGCTGCAATGGAGATTCCACTCCCCCATTTTTTTAATTTAAATACAAAAATAAAAGAAAGCAGAGAGTTTTAATGGACAAAGTAACAAAGGGTGAAAACCAAAAAGTTTATAAGAACTTACATATAAAATCAAGATACTTGCTGCTTCATGAACTCCCTGGTGTCAACAGAGGGGAGATTGCCATGTCCTCTGCTTCAGTGACCCAACCCTGAGAATCAATAACCCTTAGAGGATGGGCTTCTGGCTCATCTAAGTGACAGCTGGGCAGTGCCCCCAGCATCAGGGAGTTTGGATGTTCATTCTGCCAGCAACTGCAGGCTTTCCCATCCCCTCTGCACAGAGGCAGAAAGAATTGCTGCTTGTTCACAAGACACACGGCCATCAGCCAGGTTCCCTTCCAGCAGCTTAAGAAAACCCAAACACGATCAGTGAAGAGGATTATGCCGTCTGTTACTTCTGAGCCTCTCACACAAACCCATGAACCACCAAGTAAACTCAAGAATCAAGTAGAAGAAGAGTCGTCTCCTGACTGGAAGCTTCGGGAAAGCTCTTGTGAAAGGATGTATTATTCTTTCAAATATCGTGTCCCTTCTTGGAGGAAGATGATACTTCCCGACCCCACTGACATGAGACCAGATCATGGGACTCGTTCAGCCAGTTCAGCGTGGGTAGAAGTGACACATGCCACTTCTGGGCAGAAGAGCTTGGGGTGGGGTGGGGTGCTTTGTTGTCCAGCTCACTTCTCTCTCCCATGAAATATGAAAAATCCCAGAGGAGACCTCTCTGACAGCCTGAGTCCCTGTTGAAGCAGAGGCACAGCTGACCCTTGACGGACAAGTGGTGTGGGTAAAAAAACAAAAACAAAAAAACACCCAAACCTCTGTGGTTGCCAATGCTGAGACTTTAAGGTCACACACAACCCAACTCCCTCCGAGGGCCGAGCTCCTGGCAGAGCCTGGGCCGGTCCATTCTATCTTTGGTGTCACGATACATTCAACTCCACCACCCTCTATGATAGCCACGGGAAAGAAGTTTGCAGCTGGACAACAATAAAAGTCACCTAGTGACCCACGCTGTGTGTGCGTGTCACTCGGCCGTGTCCGAGCCTGTGACCCCACGGACTGTAGCCCGCCAGGCTCCTCTGTCCATGGGATTCTCCAGACAAGAACACTGGAGTGGGTTGTCATGCCCTCCTCCAGGGCATCCTCCTGACCCAGGGATCCAACCTGCACCTCCTGCATTGGCAGGCGGATTCCTTACCACTGAGGCACCAGGGAAGCCCCATTAAAGACTGGCAGCTATCTCAGAAGCATGCACTGTACCATTCAACAAGGTAGACTGCGTCAATAAAAAGTTTACTTTCTTCATATACTTATCTTACAGTTAAAGCGTGGAAGTACCAAGAAAGAAGAAAAAACCCCTTCTGAGCAAATGAGGACAATGAGAAGTGACCCTAAGCGCCGCAGCTGCAAGAACCACTTTCCACATCAGGCGCTTCTCCGAGCCTCCTACCAGAGTCCTGACTCACTCAGGCTGCCTCCCTTTCCCTCTCCGCTCCTATTTCTTCCATCCTGCGGTGGCTGCAGTCGCCTTGTGCAGCCGCCAGCTAGGACGGCAACTCGGAGGTGTGCTTGTAACAAGCACAAGAGAGCTCTGAGCTCCGCCTGCAGGAGGCGCGGCCAGGCCGGCAGCTCAGGAGACACCTCCAGGGCCCGCTGGTAGCTGGTGTCAGCCCAGGACAGAGGTCTTCCCTGGGAACGGAGCGCAGGGGGCCGGAGTGAGGTATCCATGAACTGAGGGGGCAAGAGAGCAGAGCAGAGCAGTGGGGATGACCGACGCCCTGGGCCTCTGGCTGGGATCAGGAAGGAATGGCGGCCCGGCAGGCAGTGCAGAGAGTGGAAAGCTCAGCCCACGGGGCGCGAGGCAGAAGGAGCGGCTCGCAGGCAGAGAAGTGGCCTTGACCACACTTTTAACTGCTTTCAGGCCATCTCCATCATGAGAACCCAAATAGTCCCTCTAGGAATACAGTCATTCCAGAGATGGAGGAAAAGACTGTGGAGCATTAGGGTTAAAAAACTGGTAGCGTCTATGAGGAAGGAGAACATCAGCTAACGGTGAGAACACCCGTCCCTTTAAAAATACAGGTGTTTTAAGTTAGGTATCACCTCTTTTTGAGCCATGTCTGTATATGTAGAGATACACACACATACATATGTGGTATCATCTTCCAAGCTCAACAACTAGTAGTAGACAAAAATGTTAATCTGGAAATAGTCACAGGTGGTTAAAGAATGGCAGAAATGGTTTTCTTTCCTTGCATCTCCACTGGCCCTGAAAACCTGACCCGTAAGTGCTACTGACAGAAGCAAGGGCGGTGGTTAATGTTCAAGCTGGGCCTTAGTGCCAGGGTTCTAAGCAGCCGCTAAGGAGGTGATGGGTGTGAGCACAAGTGCAGCGGGCGCCTCATCCCGGTGTGGCCCGGGGACAGGCCAGCTGCATGACCCACGGGCGGGGCTGCCAGCCCAAAGCCCCACAGCCCAGGAACTTCTCAGGGCCAGGGCAGGAGCAGCTCACCACGGCAGCGACCTTCATCCGGAAGCCCATCAAAACCAACGCCACCAACCTTGCAGCTGTCATTGGGTTTATTGGCAAAGCTCTCAGCAGAATGACACATTTCTAATTACCCAATGAAGGACATTATCAGTGAACTGGGCCTACTTATGTAAAATAACCTGTATCCTTAAAAACCAAGATCTAATCCAAATTAGATTTACCCAGGGACTAAGACAATGCCAGCCACTGCTTGCCTTAAAAACAAACAGAAACAAATCTTTTATATATTCTCACTGAGGTCACTTCTGTTTCTAACCAACATTGTTAATGAATTTTAGGAAGTTTCTGAGTGACTTTGAGTCAAAGTCTATTGTAGGCTATGTTGATATTTCTAAGAACATCACTGAAATGTTCAAACTCACTGCTTTTATTGTTTCACTCACACTGATGCTGGCTTTTCACAACCAAAGGTACAACCTGCAGCATTAAGGTCTAAACTGCCCTGTGAGTCCATAACACACCCTTCTGGAAAGACAGCGAGCTCATAGAAGGATATGGAAATAGCCTAAGGCTTTATGTGTTGAATGTATCTGCAATAAAAAAAACAAAACACACAAGTGGATATTCACAAACATGGCTCTTTGCTTATGTATCAAAAATCTCCCCTCTCTAGTGCCTTACTTCTTTCAAACGTTTAAGACCCATGAAATACTGTGTGATGAGGAATGCACACATACACAGACAGACTCATATAGATACACACTCACACACATTTATAAGGTCAGATTTTTTTAACATCTAAAAAGTCAGCAAGATAGATTTGTACA